>NW_009206496.1:4763-27990 GCF_000690835.1 Fulmarus glacialis | reverse complement strand
TCGGTGTTTGCCGGCCCGGGCAGGGCTGGGGCCGCTCTCGGTGCGAGATCGGTTCGTTTTCTTCCTTTCAGATGACTTAAGGCTGAGTGGGAGGAACCGGAGCCTCCGGAGAGAGGCCTGGCCTGAAGCCTGGGCCCTGCTGCTGTCAAAACTTTCTGGTTTAATTACTGAGGCTGCAGGTTTGCTCCGTGCACCAACAGTGCCCAAAACGCAGGCGGGGTGAGCGGCGTGCGTTCGGCTGCCCGTACCGGTGACGGCGCTGAGCCGTGAGCATCGCTGCGGTCAGACGTTATTTTGTCACTTTTGGTTTTTAGGAGACGTAGCTGCGGGGGTGTCTTTGTCTTGGATGTCTTAGTCTTTTTGTCTTTGAGAATCTGCTTGTTGAAAGCTTAAACTTCCAAATGCAGATCTGCTTGACGGTGTTTGTGTAGGTCTGTGGGAACATGGCAGTCGTTTGACCGTCGCGATGGGAGAAGGATAATTTCCTTCCATGAAGCGCTTAAGCCATATCTGTCTTGAACCGCATTTATAAACTAGGAAATGTAAAAAGAAAAATAACTTCAGCGTCTTTCAGGTAGTGGGCGTGAGGTGGTCAGTAGTTTTATTTCAGGGGTGCGTTTGGAGGTGTTTAGGCTTGTTGCTCGGCGCGGAGCGCCGGTGGCCGCCGCTGGCTGGAAGGAGCTCGCTCTCTTTGGCCTCTGCCTCCGAGCTGCTCTCTCGGTGACGCAGGTCTGTGCGGGTACAGGAGCGCGGTACATGGAGCCAGGGATGATCCCACTGCCTGTGGCCGGCGTGAACGGATCTCTGCGGTTTCCTCGCTGTAGCCCTGGTACTCAACTTGTGAGGATATGGGTGTACTTGCTGTGTAGTGGATGGACATCTGTAGAAATGGATTTACAGGGCTTGAGGGTGTTTTGTTTCCTTGTTTTTTCTTTTGTGTGTGTGTTTATTTTGTTTTTGCCTGGCCAGGTTATGCATTGGAGCACATAAACATTCAGAAGGAACAGTATGGGTGAGTCCAGCTGAGACTCGTGTCTGGTATTGGGGATGTTCAGGGTAGGTCTTGGTGCTCCTTCTGAGTAAGATTTGTTTGGCTATCAGAGTGTTTTCTTACTGCTTGCCAAGAGGAAACCTAATCAGACAAGCATCTATCTCCCAGCAACTTGCATAATCTTTTGTGTGTAAATTATCATATTTTAAACCCACATGACTTTGCTTGAAAAACTGGAAAAGAACATAAGCTACCCACTGTAGAACTTCACTGCAGGAATCTGGTGGTCTAGCACTTCATCGTGTGTTTCTCTTTGAGATCCTGGTTCTGTGAGCCAAGGGCATCACTGCCGGTGGCAGGGATGCTTTCCTGGTAGGTGACCTCGGGGGCAGAGGCAGTGCTAGGTGACCTTGCACAAAGTCACCTCATTCAGTGGTGAAGTGTCCTGAGCTCTAACAGGTGAAAAAAATCAGCATTTACAAGCTGCCCGAAGCAGAACAAGAGACTGTGGCTCTAAAGCTGTCTCCTAATACGCCTCCTCACTCTCATTGTGTGATGGGAAAGGATCTCTTCACAAACACAGTTCTTCTCGCCTGTCTTTTGGCCAGAACCTCAGACACAGTGGGTGCATGAGATGTCTAAGCCTGAACAGCATCTTAGAGCCATTGATGGACCAGAAATAGAACGATCTCATACTAGATTATCCACTTAGAGAGACCTACAGTTGCGTAGCTGCACTTCCAGCTTGCAGGACTGATTGTAAATCCACTAAAAATAGATCTTTATTTAACACTAGTCTTACACATGCTCCCTGTCAAAATGCTTTTAATTTTCCTTTCTGACACGCACTATTGTATTTTGTATTCCTCTCGATGTTTCTGAGAATCACAGGCAAAAGTGCTTTTCAGTGTTGCTGCTCCTACAGAGCTAATACATGCACGTTCCATAAAATAAGCGTTTAAAGATTCATTTGAACACCCAGAGCCATAGGACTATTCAACAAGTGCTGTCCGAGCTACAAGTCTAGTAAATTAATTGGGGGAGTGATGTAAACTTCCATAATTAGGGACATAGGAACCCTTGACTATCAGTATTATAAATAGTGGAGGGGGAAAAAAAAATCTTTTTGGGGGTAAGGAATAGATGACATTGTTTAAGTTGTAGGTCCTGATGGAAAGTTGACGTGGCATGGGCAGTCAGGTTGGAGAGGACAGAGGGCCCGCGCTGGAGAGCGGGCTGTGGTGGCTAAGGCTGCAGGATCTTCTCTCCCCCAGTTCTTCCATTAAGCAGTCTGTACACTTAATATAGCTGTTGATTGGAAATTGTTCCCCTGAGCGTGGATTCTTTTATCTTTATGTAAATGCTCATTCATGCTCAGTTTTAGGCTGTGTATTTTGCTTGCTCTGTCTACCCCTTGAGAGAGGTTTTATAAGCTGCAAAGAATTTCCTTGTTTTTCAGGACAGGCATGTTCCATTTTGTGAATCTTGCGCTCGGCTCGGGAGTGATGTGTTTCCCTTGTCAGCTGTCTGCTCCCTTGGAGTGACGGGGGGTGACGGTTCATGAGGAAGGCATGGAAACGTTGTAACCTATGGAGGTTTTTTGATGAGTGAAGGAAGAAGGGTGATGGAGCTGTATTGACTCGGAATTTAAATTGTTTACTCTCTCTGAATATGGCTTATCACTTTCTTTGATCTTTTCTTTAAACTCCTTGTGTTTTCATTGTGGTTTATCTCAGGTTACGTAGTTCTCAAACTTCCATGCCCTACCAGGTTAGCGCCACCGATGCTTATGGTCTTCAAGCATCTGAAAAATACATGTTGGGCGGATATGATCTAAGAAATTCGTTTTACCACAAAGTATAGTTGAAGTGCAGAACTAGAGTGACATGGGTTGGGTTTTTCTCTACTTGGGGAGGTTGGAGATGGTATGGAGATGTGGATGGTGCCCTGCACAACATTTTTTTTGCAGATGTCCTGTTCGTGCGACTCCAAAAGGCAGACTGCAGGCTTTGTGCCGTGCCACGGTGCTGCAGTGACTCAGTTCTAGATGTTGCTGATGTAAATGGGGCGTTTGGGTTCCTCCATGGCTGCTCAGAAAGACGGCGTCGTGTTGCTGACTCCTCTAAAGCATGGTGGTAAATGAGATCAGGATTGTGCATCATTGTGGCCATTACATTAGGGGAAGTTAGACCACAGTTACGATGAAAAAGTTCCCGAGTGAATACCCGTTGCTGCTTTTCTCGGACGTTTCAGGCCATGTCCTGTGCCTGTATCGCAGTCTTTTTGCTCCATCAGACCCAGAGGTCCGTTGAATTCAGCGTCTTTTGCATTCGGCGAGCAGCGCTGTCTGCTTCAATGGAAGGTGCAGGAGACGGCGCATGTTAGGCAGCTGTAGGGTAATCTGCTCCCAAAGAAACATCGTGGTTTACATCTACTGCAGCTTATTTTTGTTCATTGTTTCCGGTTTATGTGGGTAATCTTCTTATCCACAGAAATGTCCGGTCCTCTTTTTGAATCCCTGAGTTCTTGCTTTTAGACATTTTGGAGCAGTAAGTGCCACAGGCTTTAGGAGAAAAAATGTAATAGCGTCTTTAGTTCTTCGCATGTAAGTGTCAATTCTATTCTTCATATAATATATGAAAGGATGAGTTGTTATTTATTGTATTGCCTTTTTAATATCTGATTTTACTCATTTTCTTTCAAAGGCAAGCAGTCTAAATCTTTTTAGTGTCTCTAGCCATAATTTTTTTCCACATCCTTTACTGTTGTTGTTGTCCTTTTCTGAATTCTGTCCTTCTCTGACAAGAATTCTGACTCTTACCCGTGGTACCCTTCTTGAGATGGAGCGAAGATGAAATGAATGCAGTAATCCAAGGAAGGTACGCTGTTGAATTATATAGTTGTACAGTAATACTTTTATCGGCAGAAAAATACTGGATGCCTTATTGAGAGGGAGGAAGGTCTATGGCAGGGAGATCATTCTACATCATTAAAGGTCCCTAACCACTGTACAGTTTTGAAGGTTGTGTGTGGCAGCAGCTCGGTCTAATGTATACTGAAGTCTGTGGTAAAGCTTCCACTGGTTTCATGCTGTGGGGTCAAGGCCAAATTCTGCTGCTTTCTCTCCTTCACGTTTGTATTTCAGTTAATTAGGGACCAGATTAAGGTAAGACTTTTGTGATGCTTACCGTGATCTAATCTTGAGGTAGCCTGAAATTTTTAGTGTGTGTCTTTTGCAGATGAATAAAGTTTTAAGAGGCATGTTATTGGATCTGAACCCCAGCTTATGGAGTAGTTCTGTGAATGCAGAAGCAAATTTTGTAATGACACGTGGTGTTTCTGTCTTTTCAGGTGCTGGAAAATTACTCTGATGCTCCTATGACCCCAAAACAGATTCTGCAGGTCATAGAGGCTGAAGGACTAAAGGAAATGAGGTTAGTATTGATGATCTTGTCTAAAACAGTGTGGAGCATGGGGGAGGCTGCATATGAAGGCTTGTGTTGCTTCGTGCAATTCTGCCTCATCTCCAGCCCGCTTTTTCTTCTTTCTTTTTTCTCTTTCCAGCATGGTAATTTCAAATGACAGTATAGACATTTATACACAGGTTGTGGTTTTTTTTTTCTTTGACAATAACTGGAAGCTGTTCTTGGATTTTTTGATAGCATACAGAGTCCCCTTCATCTATCTATTGTAAAATAAATGCCTATTGCAGATCAGACTCCTGCATTGTGCTGTACTTACCACTTGTATGGTTCTCTCATGAGTAGCTCCCAGTAGTTTCTGCTGTTGTGACTCTTAGTTTGAGAACAGTTTTAAGTTTTGTCTCCTCTGATGCTTCATTTCTGGAGCAGACATGTTTTAGGAGACTCGAAAAAGTCTTCTTTATTTTATATTACTGTACTGACTTCTGCTCAGATTTTCGAGCACCATGATAGCACAGCTCACGCTGTTGTGGCTCTTGACATTGTGTGCAGGAGATGCCCATCTCAACGTGGGTTTCATATGGAAAAGAACCTGATATGGAGCCTCGGAAATGACAGGAGTGGGAGACTGTTTTCCTTGGTTAGGTTCCTGTGAACTTCCATCTGTTTCTGTGACAGTAGTAGAATAGAAATATGGAGTGTCTTGCAGATCAAAGAAAGTAGGTAACCATGATAGTCCAAATGCCTCAGCTAGTGCTGCGTGGAAAAAAAGGAAGTTTGACTACCAGAGACAGAAAAAGCAGTCTCCTTTGGCTGCTGCCCATTGATTGACTTCTGAGGAATCCAGATGCGTAGACTGTTTCTAGTCTTGCTTCCCCCTCACCTTGATTCTGTGGACTGTTTTCCATCGTGGTGTTTGCATTTCCTGAACCTTTACCCAGCTACAGAAGGTAAACTAATTTCTTCTGGGACCTGCCAACTCAAAATGTTAGCGTGTTTCGTCTCCTTATTTGTGTCTGAAATCAGGAAACAGCTGGGTTGGTTTGAATAGTGAAAATTGATGATGCGTACAGGGGTGTCGTGTGTAGGAGTTGCCATTGTTTGGAGAGGGACGATGCCGGCGTGTGTTGCTGCATCGATATCGGAGCTGTTAGAACGCCCACCAGCCGCTGGCGATCCTTGCCGAGGAGATCTTCACTGGTTTGGGTATGAGTGGTGGTTTCACAGCTCTGAGTAGCATTCAGACAGGCTTTTAATCAGGACCTTCATACAGCTTTGTTTTAATTGATACTCTGCACCTTTCTTACATCAGTCCTTTTACTTAAGCAGATAGTTGAAGATCTACGTGCATAGGCTGTCCTCTGCTAAAGGTAGTAACAGATCTGTCTTCACACACATAAATTATCTTGGTGCTTTCCCAGTTCTGACAAGTGACCTGTCACAGTGCGTAACTAAAGACCAGACATTGGAGCATGTGTCAAGTTAAATCCACAGAGCTAAATCGTTCCTTTAAAGGTCGGTGTTTTTCCCTTGGGATATCTGCTTTTCCTTCCCCGGTCATTAATTCTCTGCTTTAAGGAAAGTCTGTTTTCCTCAGAGCGTAATTGTTCACAGAATAAAGGCAGTGATCCTGCCTAGCTAAATATGCAGCGGACTTTGCTGCTACTTGTATAGAAGCCCTTCCTGAAACTCCGTTTCCTGAAGGAAATGGCTTGATGGCTCGAGATGTTTTTCCCTTTGAATCAATCCTGAGCCAGCGTTCCCTGGTTTGGGGTCACGCTGGTCTGTTGGGAGGGCCGTGTTCCTCACGGGTGGCATTAGTGGTCCTGCTCGAGCTCGAGTGGCTGGTGCTCGAGCGAGGACACTTGGGCTCAGTACCACTGCTGAGTTCCAGCTCCTAGGAGAGTTTTAATTGTTTGCTTGCTTTTTTCTCAATTTGGGGAAAACTATTTATTTTGCCTTTCTGAGGAAGTGTGCTCTGTGGCTGGTTAGCGTGCTTGGAGTGTCTGTTAAACATAGAAGGGAAAACACTGTAACAGGACAGAAGGCTGGAAATTTTTTTCATAGTGTCTAAAAGTGATACAGGGTAATTTTGTCTGCTGCCAAGGCTTGTAAAGAAATGTCCAAAAAACAATCGCATTCAGGGTGGAAACAGAACTGGTTTTAAGTTTTCAATTTGAGAATTATTTTCTTTGAAATACTTCGTCTCAATCCAGTTTTCAGTTTCACTTTAATAATAATGAAATCGATACTGCTTTAATGTCTCTTCCAGGTAACTTTCTGCATGTACGTGTGACGTGTTGGAAAACATGAGATTACGTGGCACAGAAGTCCCATCAGTGTGAGCGTAGGACGATTGCTTTAACCAGGGAGTTACGTAGGACTTGACAAATTAGTGCATCAGACCTTCTATATCTAACTCTGCTAGTGCAGTTTTGTCTGTGACATGTCAGGGAAGACGTTACAGAAACACGTATGTGTACGATTTATGCTGGTTTTGTTTACATCTTTCTACTGCTGAATAAATCTGGGTTTTTTGTAAAATCAATCCAATGCTGAAAGCTTCAAGGAGAGAAAGGGAGGAAACAGGTAATAAAAATTAGAAATGTCTAAAAATGGCCGAGTGTAACTTTAAAATTGGCATACTGTTTCCTGTTTTCTGCCGATTGCTTTGCTGTGGTGTGTGGAGGCTGATGCACAGGTCAAAAAGGAAAACAGTAGTACTGTTCTGACTGAAGTGCCCATCCCATAAAGTTAACGAGCATCATCTTTGTTCCCCTCAGTCAGCTAAATGATGCCCATTTAAATAGATCTTTTGGGCTGTTTTCTTGATAAGGCCATTTCTGAAAACTTACTGTTTTCTGCCTTTCTGTGTTTCAGTGGCACTTCTCCCCTCGCCTGCCTCAACGCCATGCTCCATTCCAATTCAAGGGGAGGTGACGGACTCTTTTATAAACTGCCTGGACGCATCAGCCTTTTCACGCTCAAGGTAAATGCCGAGTCCCTGCTCTCGACTGAGGGCCAAGGTGCGAGTTCTGCTTGTTATGCACAGCTGAGCGTTAAACTGTCACTGAGCATCATATGAGCTGAATGTGCTGCATGTGAGATCGTCATGTGGAACAGTGTCTGGAATTCGTTATTTCATTAGAGCTTGTACCTTTTAGCTATATTCAGTCATATATGATAAATTCCTTTTAAAACCCCCTATTATTTCTTGAATTGCACAAGCAAGATAAATCCTCTTATTCCAGTACTTAGTGTCCAACTCAGGTGGCTGCTTATCGAAACAGTCCCATTCACTCCTTTTCTGCCAGCCACGAGGGAACACAGCCAACCAGTAAATTAAATTGGTCCAAGAGCCTGTAGCTACAAGCAAAATCTTGATAGGAAAATGTATATTCATTCTTCTGGTTGTTTGTTTTGTGTTCCACTGCATTATGTGTATATTTAGCGTCGCCATTTTCTTCAGATCTTGAGGTATCTCTGGAACATTCTTTATTTTTAGTTTATTGTCCCAGTAATCTTAAATGTTGAAAATGTTTCTGGTCTTAGGCTTTTCTTTTGCACTGTTTTGTACTGTTGGATTCCCTGATAAATATCAGCTTGATAGACAACAGGTATCTGAGCTATTTCATTTGCATCTTTTTTTCTGCTGTCAGAGCACTTTGTTGAATTGCCATATTTTGCTGAAAACAGACGGAATTGAAATGGCTTTGATTATACAAGTAGTAAATACATCTCTTAAGCTTACTATCGTAGTAATTGGCCACTCTGATGCTATCTGTTCTTTTGTAGTAAGAATGAGATACTTCTCTTTAATAGAAACTGCTTGCTTGCAGAAAAGTGCATCGAATTATTAACCTTAGGTATTTTGGATACGTTTGAGTTACTTGTCTAGGAGGTGTCTATGAAGCGTGCTAATAGTTTAGATGACTTCTGTTCCACTGTGAGCCCAAATATACTTAAAAATATCTTTCCGCATCAAGGATTAAAATAGGGAAGATGAAAAAAATTAAGTTTAAAAACTATATCCACTAAACCGTCTGTTCCCATTGGTTTAAGTCGTAGTGGTTGGGAGGGAGGACTGTAGCCATCCCAGTTCTGTTTGCCCGTTTAGAAGGATGCCTTGCAGTGGTCTCGGAACCTGTCTGTGCCAGAAGGGGAGGAGCTGGAGGACACAGCAGACGCAGAAAGTTGCGAGTCCAATGAAGCGAGCACTGTGAGTGGTGATAATGATGGTAAGTGTCTAATGACATTAATCTCCAACCGTAGGATCTACTTCTGTGTCTGACTGAGTGCCCATCTCTTTCAGTGTCTCTTGATGAAACCTCCTCTAATGCCTCCTGTTCCACTGAGTCTCAGAGCAAGGGACCTGCTACTACCAGGGAGAGCTACAGAACCGCCTCCCAGGTAGGAAGAAGCAGGGCTAATGGGAAGCACGAAGCCTCTCAAGGGGAGCTGTCATTACTGCGTGGTGGTTGGGTGAGCATGACAGGGACTAGTTGTGCACAGGTGCCTCAGAGAGTTACGGGTCCGTCTCCTTAGGTGGGGAGTTTACAGTACGGGGAGGGGTCATGTACAGGGAGGTAATTTTGAATTCTCTGCTCTTCGTGTGTAATTATTATATGTAATGACACCTGAAGATTTACCTAGGAGCTAGGTAGTTCTTTAACTGGGAAACGTGCTGCTTAGAAGATTATTTAACTCCTCTGTAATGTCTTTGTTTCTTTGTTTTGTTTCTGGTTTCTTGCTGGACCGCAGACAACCAAACAAAAGAAAAAGACTGGTGTAATGCTGCCACGTGTTGTCTTAACACCACTGAAAGTAAATGGGGCACACATGGAGTCTGCCTCCGGTGAGCATTACTTTTGTTGCAGTGGTTTTCTATTGACTGTATAGCTAGCTTCTAATCAGTTGTCCCTAGTTATCTGTAAGTTTGCCTGAGGATTTCTTTAACGCTTGGTGAGAATGCATGTGACTGTAGAGAGTTGTGTATATGTTTAACTCCATCAAAATAGTTGGTAACTGGGCAACATCCTGTAATAGTGGATCTGTTATTAGCAGATAATTCTTGTATGTTAAACCACTCTCCAAGTTGGGCTTCTGCTGTTCTTTGCGTATTTTTATGAAATTGTTCTGCTTTTAGGCTTCACAGGAAGGCATGCTGATGGGGAGAGCAGTAGCACATCCAGCAGCAGCAGCAGCTCTTTGGCCCTGTGCAAAGCCACCTTGCGTAGTAGAACGGAAATAAACAGGGATCCTCCGCAGCTTCTGAGAGGTATCCGAAAGCCCACAGCTGGTAGGTGCTTCTGATGAAAGTTAGAAGAATAATTGGCCATAAAAGCAGGCAAGGTTGAAGCCCATGTATATCTGAGAAAACACCAAGGTTCTCTTCCTTCAGAAGGCTTATGACGATCTTGGGGCTGGCAAGCCGGAGCTTCCTCCCCGAACATTAGTGAGACAGTTGTTTGGAAGTTTGCTACGCTGAAGAGCAGCACCGAATTGTACCTGAATGTGACAGAAATGCGATCTCATGTCAAAATTCCAGATGCACGTCTATTAATTAGTGTGTTTGAGAGTCTTTCGTCACTTGAATACTTCACTCGAATATATCTTGCTCCTTTTGCTGTAGTAGTTTGACATGAATTTCTTGCCCATAATGCTGAAATACTTTTATATAACAATGTTTATTTTATTTGCCTGTCCTTTAACTACAGGGCAAATGAAACGAAACAGGGGTGAGGATATTGACTTTGAAACACCTGGTTCCATTCTTGTCAATACAAACCTGCGAGCTCTGATAAACTCCAGAACCTTTAATGCACTCCCATCGCACTTTCAGCAGCAGCTTCTCTACCTCCTTCCAGAAGTTGATAGACAGGTATGAGGATGCAGCACTTGGGTGTTTTCTGTTCACTGCATTGCCTCTTGCTTGCGGGATGGCCGGAGCAAATGTTTTCTGTTTGTCCTGGGTTTGTCCCATAGGTTGGGGCTGATGGGCTGATGCGTCTCAGTGGTAGTGCTCTGAATAATGAATTCTTCACCCATGCTGCGCAGAGCTGGAGAGAACGACTAGCTGATGGTGAGTAGGTTTGCTTTCCGAGGTGGCTGGAGAATAGGTACTCATTTTATGGGATTTTTTTGTTTTTCTTTTACAGTTAATGAATGGGAATTTAGTCCAGCTTTGTAGTGTATCTGGCTATGTTGCCCCCAACTTTTCTTTATTTTTTTCTTTTTTGTCTTTAAAATCAAAGATGTGTTTTCCAGAAGGTGCCATGGGACCTTCTGAATGAAGTGGTGGAGGTGGAGGTGTAAAGTAGTGTCAGACTTATCTTTCCTTAAATGGTGGCCTGTGTCTGGTTAAAAACATGATTTTTTTTCTTTTCAGACTTGCTTGAGGCTGTGTGACCATTGCCCTTAAGGAGTTGCAGGCAGCACCATAGTAAAGTGGAGAGCAGGGCGATAACAGAAAATCTGTCCTTCGTACATATAGCTACTGTACTATACTGTTAAAACACAAAAGGTTGCATTTGCAGAATCAGTTATGTTTGGAACTGAATTTCAGTCTCTTGCTTCCGTGTAGGTGAATTCACCCATGAGATGCAAGTTCGAATTCGGCAGGAGATGGAAAAGGAAAAGAGAGTGGAGCAATGGAAAGAGAAGTTCTTTGAGGACTACTATGGACAAAAGTGAGAAATTTTACCTCATCTATCCTGTTTTGTCTGTGTTTGTGCAGGTGGCAGAGTATCTACTTGTGGATAGCTGAGAAGATGCAGCATAAACTCCTTGAAAAAATACAGGTTGTGGGGTGAATCATTCAGACAGTTGCTCCAGGGAAATCCTTCGTGGAATTGGCTGGGTCACAGCAGAATTTTGTAGCCCGTCTATTTTGTTTCCAAGACAAGTTAATATTACTCGTTTTCCATCACAAATCTTTACATTTTCTTATTTTTCTCATTCCCTGTTATAGTAATGTGGGATAGCAAATGTATAGGTTATTTCATTGCAGACTGACTTGATGAGGTCTTGATGAGTCTCTGCTCTGTAATCTGTATGTTACTATGTATAGTGGTGACAGTACAGCTATAAGTAAAAGATGAAATGCTTAAATTAGCTAGTTTTTATGTTTGCCTCATAGGTTGGGCTTGACCCAAGAAGAATCCCAGGAACAGAATTCGGTGCAAGAAGATGCTGAGAACAGGACAGGACTGTCTGTTAAAGGAGAAGCACGACTGCCGCGCAGTCCTTCCACACGGCAGAGAGATGGACACTTCAAGAAACGCTCCCGGGCCGACCTGTGGTGCAGAGCCAGGAGGAGCCTGTACAAATTGCGTGAACCTGAGCAAACAGAGACTTCCAAAGAGATTGCTTCTGTGGGACCAGATTCCTCTCTTCATAAAGAGACAAAGCCTGAGATAGACCTGAAGAAAGATGATCTGACGAGTTCTTCGGCTGCAGTACTGAAGCCAGAGAGTTCAGAGTTGCACCTCTCTCCAGAGACTTCCAAATTACACAGTAAATCGGAAGATCTGTCATTGGCAGCTGCAAACAGAATTCCCAGTTTGCCCCAGGAGAACTCTGCTCGGGAGTCAAAGGACCAGAAGAGGAAAAGCTTTGAGGAGGCTGCCTCTGCGTCCTTCCCCGAAAAGAAGCCCCGGCTTGAAGATCGTCAGTCCTTTCGTAACACAATTGAAAGTGTTCACCCAGAAAAGCCACAGCCTACTAAAGAGGAGCCAAAAGTCCCACCCATCCGGGTAGGAAAGAGAATTAGAGCTGCTGGGTGTCTCAGGGCTGTGATGCTCAGTGGCATCATAACATTATTAAAATGTCAAGTGTTGTCATCTTAAGAGAAGAAGTGGAAGGGTTTCATTGGTAGAGCTGGCTAAGTACCTCTGATTACCACAGTTTACTATCTTATTTAGACAGGCAAAGAATGGAAAATCATTCCAAGGTCTTTGCACAAGAGCACAGGGTAACCTTGACTTGCTCTGTTAGTTTGCATTTCTGTGGATACAGAAATCACTTTTCCTGAAACTAGCTGACTTGTTGCAAAAGAGACCTTCAAATCATAGTCTTTATCCTGTGTAGTTTCTCAGTTCCTTTCCTTTTGGGCAGAATCTTAGTATTCCTTCTGACTTTTCCCATTTTGACTAGAGGTATCCATCTTGTTAGCTTCAGGGTAGTCATCCTGATGTAAAGGAGACCATTTTGATTTCTGAAGATCTGAGTGCAAATCACTCATTTCGTATTTGTCTGCTGGCTCTGGTAAAACAATGTTAATATTAAGCGAGCTTTACATATCGCATGACGGAGCGCATAAGCAGAGGTTAAGGGGAGCATGCTACTTCTCTGCCAAAATTAGTTTTTAAGTTGGAATTTTAAATTTTTGTTGAATTCTTGTGGTAAGAATTGTGATGAACAGATGCTAACAAAATGCATTTCGCTGTCTGAAGATGGTCGAGTGTTAGAACTAATTGCTTTTCCCTTTCTTTCAGATTCAACTTTCACGTATTAAACCACCCTGGGTGGTTAAAGGTCAGCCCGCTTACCAGATATGCCCCAGGATCATCCCCAACACGGAGCCCTCCAGCCGGGGCAGGACTGGGGCCAGAACACTCGCAGACATTAAAGCCCGTGCTTTGCAAGCCCGAGCCCAGCGAGAAGCTGCTGCAGCCGCCATTGGAGGTGGGGGTGGCCCAGGTGGAGGGAGAAGCACTGATGAAGGAGGTGGTGGAGGAGAATCCAGCAGCCGTACAGAGCACAGGAGATCAAAGAGAACTCATGGAAAGCGTTCGTCAGATCTACAACGAACACAATTACTGTCGTCTCTCCATCTGAATGGAGAAAAGGTCAACTCTGAGGTGGCTGCTCAGGAGGCTAACAGGAATTCCTTCGTCTCTTCAAGACAAGACCCCTTTTCTTCAAAGAGTGAGGGAAGTGGCGTTCTGGAATGCGCTGCAGGCACTAGCTCAGGGGAAGCTCAAGCCGGTGATGGCTCACCTAGAAGGCAGTTCTGTGATGCTTTAACTGGGTCATCCTTAGACAATGCAACTTCTGAGAGGCAGGAGGAAAGCCCTGGGCAGCCCCTCTGTGACCCAAGGACCGAAACCCCATCTTGTGTTGCATCACAGGAGAGGCAAAGTACAAAGCTGAAATGCGTGGTTCCTCCAGTAAACGGTCTGTCGTGTTCTCAGGTGCAGGGAGCTGTGATCAGTCCTACGGGAGAGAGGGTTGTGTCAGAACTCAAAGATGTTAGTGCTCCTGCCGTACAGCTGGATTATCATTCTGATGTAAAGGAAAATTCCTCCAGTTGTCCTACTCTTCTGCCAGAATTGTCATCAGGTGGTAAAGAATGCCATGAGCCAGAAATGGTACCTAGATTTAGATTTAATGGCTCTGAAACATTTGTGGAAAAATGTGTCGCTGATAGTGATAACTCGAAAACAGTGACTGCTGGAGTGGAGAAAGCAGTCCCTGCACTGTATAGCTTCTCACACCTGCAGGCAGAGAAAGAGAGAGATGGCAAACTAAGTAATGAAGAACAGAATACAGAGTCTCTGGTGAAACCCTCTTTACACGATGACTTTATTTGTCAAAATAGGATAGATACCTCTGAAAAACTTCTGCAGCAAAGGGAGAGGTGCCCCAGAACAGAACCAGAAAATGCACGTCAGCCACCGAGAGAGACTCAAGAGTTCAAGACAAACGGAGATGATGAAATACAGAGTACACACAGTGAAACAACAGATACTGCTTCAGATTTTGAAGGTGACGTAGCTGATGAGAATGTCGAGATGGATATATGTTTCAGAAGTGTCAGCTGTAGGGAGGTGGCTGGAAAAGACTCCTCCTGTCACAGCAGCACTGAGAGATGTGGTAGGATTAGGTCAAAATCATCTGTGGAAACAGATAGTCTGGCCTATGTGGACTTCCCCGCAGTCGCAGTGATGAGCGCTGCACCTCCATCTCAGAGATGGGGACCACGTGCACCATTGCCCCAGAAAGCCGAGCGGCCGACAGGTTCTGCTCGGCCCGTATCCTCTATTGAAACCAACAACCCTTTGGTGATGCAGCTGCTTAAGGGGAACCTTCCACTGGAAGAAGTTCTCCCAGTATCTCACGCCAACATCAAGCTGGAAATTACACAGCCACCGCTGGACAAGCAGTCAGAAAGCCTCTCCCTGCAAATGGAGAGCAGTTGCTATTTTGGCAAAGAATCTTCTCCAGATGTAGGAATAAAGACGATTGCCCTAAGCAGGAGTGAAGACCTCCACTCAATGAGATCTTCCATAGATCCCCAGGAGAAGAAGTGCGGATCAGGGGCAGCATTGCCTAGAGCAGAGGATGCGGAGGATCAGTCAGTTCCAGAAAAACATTCCAAAGTTGGCTCGACTTTAAGCTGCCAAGACCAACTGGCAAATGTGGTAAGTGCCTCTCAGAAGCCTGGAGATATGGGCCCTCGGGAAAGAACATTTTCTTCCTGTAGCTTTGAGGAGCAAAAGGAGTTGCCCAAGGTCCATCGGGTGCCACAGCACAACCCATTAACAAGTGTTGTCACAAATAAAAGTCCGGAGAAGCTGAACACCTCTACGGAGCCTCAGTTTTTATCTCCAACTGTAACTCCCCTTGGTCCAAATCAGACAGGGGGTACATCGGGGAATAAAAATTATGTTGGAGTTCAAGGCAAAAAACTCTTTGGTTCAGGTTTTCGTTGCAACCCCAGTGTTAGACTACATCACTCCAGGGTTTTGGATCAAGTTTCAGCCATGGGAACCTTGTCCCCCAGCAAACAGATTCCTCTGAACAAGAGCTGTGCGTCAGGAGAAGGAATGCCAGCTGCAAGGGAAGGATGGACTTCAAAGCAGCACACCAACACCCTGGGAGGAGTCAAAAATGAGAATGTGTTGGCATGTGGCAGCCCCGCCAAGAGTAACGCGGAGAACCGGAAAGAAGCAGCACAAAACCCCGTGGAGCTGACTGAGCATTTGCAAAGTGTTCCGCTGGTTATGGACTTGCCATTTTTTAAGTTTTCGAGGGAACCAGGAAAAGGACACAATCACCCTTTGGAGCCTTCTTCCATACCCTCTCAGCTCAATATCAAGCAAGCATTTTATGGGAAGCTTTCTAAGCTGCAGCTTAATTCCACCAGCTTTAATTATTCATCCAACACTCCAGCTTTTCCCAGAAGTCTTGCTGGAAGCATGATGCAGCTCACCCACAAAGCGAACTTTGCTGCAAACCATAACACGTCTCTTTCTGTGCAGATGTTTGCTGATAGCAGCAGTGTTGACGAGATATCGTTCAAGTGCTCGTGCAGCCTTAAAGCCATGATCATGTGTAAAGGCTGCGGGGCGTTTTGTCATGACGACTGTATAGGACCCTCTAAGCTTTGTGTATTGTGCCTTGTGGTGAGATAATAAATTATGGCCATGGGACAAATTGTATATTCATTGTGTGTATTTTGATAACGACTGATCCTAAAACCTGTACACAAAATACTATTCTGTTTATAGTAGAAATGCTATTACACTTCGTTTTGGTGAGGAAAGTTGACTTGCCTTCCCACGAAAATCTACGGTGCAAAACCCTTTCTTGCTCACGGTTACACTCCACTATCTGGGCTGCGCCCCACTGGAGCGATCCTTCTGCTTAGTGCTGTCGTGGAAATGCTGGCCGTGCTCTGGTACACGTGCTGAGGCTAACACCTGAGTGAGGCAGCTTGCTGCGGCAATCCGTGGACCCTCTGTCGAGGAAGTCTTTACATCCAAAGGAACTGGAACAGGGTGTTTTCTATTTCAGGGCTGCGCTAGGTGAGGCCCTACAGTCTTCCACTCTCCCCTTCTGCCATCTCCATTCTTGGTTTGTGTGGGAAGTACCGCTGTACAGTAAGCGTAAGCAAAGAGCTGCTCTGCAGGTGACGGTTCTGCACGGGCTTTGGACGCTGCAGCAGAACGTGGTGCCCAGTAAAGCACTCCGCCGGTGGCTGTAGAGCCGTATACAGCTAACCGTATACTGGATGGAGCCAACTCGGAGGATGCAAGAAGAAGAAAAAAAACAAAGTGGCAGGCGCCAACCGACTGCCTTCTGCTGGTCTGCAGGAAGACGTGTGGCCCGGGGAACTGTGTGCCTGGCTGAACTCTTGGACCAGCTGATGTGACTGCCTCTTCTGGCTGACTTGCCACAAACTAGTGTGAAATGTCAGAGGTTCCTAGAAGCTCGTTTGTGTGGCCAGCGATCTCTGCATTGCAGCCCTGCAATGAGGACCTTAATACGACAGCATCTGACCACTTGCAAGCGTCTAGCTGTGCATCTGTGTGACGATCATCTAACATTAAAAGCAGTGTTTTTTCCTTTTTTTTATATTTTCATTCTTGGATGTATAAAGTGAATTATTTGGCTCCTGTAAGTATCCTCTATGCATCTGTTTGATCATGTATTTATATGTTGTACACAGTACTGGCCAACTCTGTAAATGGATGTAATGTACATAGAACATAAAGGGTTCTTTTTTTTTTCCTTGGATTTTCAGGCTCTACAGCAGTATTGCATTAAAGTGGTGTTAGTTATTAATCTGCATCTGTAGTCAGAGCCACTGTATTCTGTCTTGCCTAACGTGAGGCTCAACATGCAAAGGTGTCTCTTGGTTCCGACAGCCTCCCTCCCTGCCCGGCTGTCCGTGCTGCCTTGTGCAGGTGGACTGTGATGTGCAGACTCAAGGATGACCCGATGGGATTTGCCAAGTCGAGTGTACTTCACCGGTCGCTTCTCTGAGCTATTGCCAGTTGTTGCTGTAGCTGATCTCCTAGAGCATGGCTGTAGCTGCGTTGCAAGAAGGTGAATATCCTTGTGCATCCTTAGATTGAGAGCAAAAACGTGACTCTCTCCCTCTTTGGAGCAATTACTAATCAAGAGTGAATTGCTTCAGCGGGGGGAGAAGTCAGCTGTTTTATTTAAGCAGAGAGTAGCAAGAATTGTAGGGCGTTTATTTTTATTTTTTCTTCTTGTCCCTCTTCTAGCTCTATCCTACCTCCCTTGACCATGCACTTTTTTTTTAACCGTACAAGTCCCTGTTTGAGATGCAAGCCTGAGGGATGCAACAAGTTTAGTCTCTGAAATGGTTTATCCTTAATGCATCTGACAGCCTCATGTTGTGGGAACGGGAGAGAGGGACCAACACGTGTGCGCCCGTGCCCGGGATGGACGGAACCGCGGTGTTGGTGAAGGCGGAGCAGAGGTGTGAAACCTGCTTACCAAAGATCGGGAGCGGAGCTGGGGGTCTGGCTCTGCCTCCTTTGGGGCCACTGTAGTGTACAGATTGAACTGGTCTGGTTTGCAGAGCCCTCCGGGGGCCTGCTCATGTATGTCCCTTGTGGTATTGGAAAAATAAACACTCTGTAAAACCTGCATTTGTGGTTTCAATCCTCTTCTTCTGAAATCATCCTCTCTGCTCTCTAAGGCAATATTGCTTTTCCTTTCCTCTTTTTTAACTGGGAGTGTTGCAGAGCTCTGCTCAGATGATGCGGAAGGGGGGCTGCATTGCTGTCTCGGCTTCATTAAATCGTTTTTTATGCACTTACAGATAACCGAAGACAGCATACCTACTGCAGACGTGGCGCGTGGCTCTTGGGAAATAGATACCCTGAGGGCTCCAAAAGCAGCAGCGCGGCTGTGGGACGCTGCAGGAGCGAAGGCTGCGGCTGCACCAGCCCCCGCGCAGTAACGGGGGGAGAAACCTGCCCTGCCGGGGTGAGGGGCAGCAGCACCGAGACTGGGCCCAGTGTCACAGGCAGATCTGGTTGCTGCTGTTATGCGGCTTTTATGTTACCGTCTTACTCGATTGTTGGATAAATGGATCTGGAAGTGTCTTCTAAAGAGCGTAACAACGTGATACCAGTTACACTGTTTATTGAAACTACCTGTAAACTTAGTTTATTGATAAGTCCTTTCTCTCTTTTCTAGGTAGCAAGAAAAGAACAACACGAATTACTACGTTACGTGTCTCAGTTCTGGTCTCATTGTGTGGATCTTTTGCAAGGCAGATGGTGATCTCATAAATTGGGCAGTGGGGCTGTGGGAGTGTTTAGATCCATTCGGTGATAAAATACCTACTTCCTTACATTCTGTAGTGCTGCACTGTTGCGACGGTGCCCCGTTCTCCCAGTTCCTCCATGTCGCTAATGCCGGGGGGCTGGTGGGCACGAGCGCAGCGGCACTGAAGCCTAGTGGCTTCGGTCTGCTTGCTTTAAAAATCTTGGTGAGAAGGAAAAGGGGGCAAAGCTGAGCATCGCTGCGTTCGAGTGCGAAGGAGGCTCTGGCCCAAGCATGGGAGAAGATTTGTGGTTTAAACCACATCGCTCCCGTCAGCAGTCAAGATTTACCTGCACGTGAGCGCCGGTCCCGGCTGCAGCCCTTCAGCGGTGGGAACCGACCCACCAGAAACCCGCCGGCCGCGGCTGTGGCACGAGCCACGGGTCTGCGCCAGCACAGGAGCCCCGGCCAGGGCAGTGGCTGGTCCTGCAGCAGCTTTTTTGGGAGAAAAAAGGCTTTTGTGGTTTTTGGTAGTTCATTGATGTTCTCCTGACTCTGGCAGACTTTGTCTGCAAACACAGGTGTGGTTAAAGATATCCAGATAATCTAAATATGCTAAAAATAATTAATGCAGAAAATAAGTAGCGTTGTTACTTAGGTAAGCTTTAAAAGCGCTAAATAACTGACATCAAGTTTTCTATTTTATTCGTGTGGTGGATGATGATGTCAGGATTAGTTACCTCTAGAATAGGGGAGCTTGGAGATTTCAAGAGTAAAACCCTATTAATGTCAGAATTTCACACAGAGCAAATATAAATTACATTTTTTCTCTCCGTGATATTTCTCTGATAAATAATAGATTTTCTCTCTCACAGACTGTCTGCTGTTTGGCCCGGCTCTGCGGTGCTCTGGAGCGTCCTGGCGCCGCGGTGGCCGAGACACCTGCGACCGTGGGGCTGCGGAAGCAACGGCAGCGATTTCCAAAGGTACCGAGAACGGGTTTGCACAGCGGTGTGACCGAGCACCGCTCCCCTCCACGGCTTGCAGCCGCCTCCCTTGCTCCGTTTGAAATTTGGGAGCAAAGCTTATCCGGAGGCTTAATGCTACTAACCCTGACCGTGTCACGGCACACGGGAGATGCTTTACCTGAGTCTACTACAGAAACCTGACGTTAGCTCTGTGTGCGCAGAGCGGTCTGTGGAACACACACGTTCGCTAATTATTTTGGCGGGTCCGTTTGGGACGTGCTGTCCCGGGTGAGTATTTAGAAGCGCAAACGTTCAGGTGGGTCCTTTTGGCCGTCGCTCACGGCTGCCGCAGCAAACCTGGGGACGGTCCTGCCCGCGCTGCACCGCAGGCACCCGTATGCGAATCGAAACGCAGCGTTTCCACCAAAGCTGTAAACCGATTTGATTCATCTCTCCTGGGTCCTCCTGTCAGCCAGCCACTGATGCCAATCAGGAGATTTTTATCTACACAGTGCTTTGAGATAAACATTTTATGGATGCAAAGGTTTATTATACTTAGTGAATAAAGCTGATAATGAAAAATCAGTATTTTCCATGAGGGAGAGGGAGAACTTTCCACAAACTTCAATGAAAACTCCGTTGTTGGTTTTGTTTTGTTTTGTTTTGTTTTTTTTTCACAAAAAACAGACACTTCACAAAATTAATTTTGTCAAAATATAAGTTAAGCATAAAATTTGTGACTAGCCCCACTTGTGAGTGCTAACGCTGCTCTCTATGGTACCCGCGGCTGTCTGTTAAGGAATGGAAAGCACAGCTTCTGTCAAAATTATTGAAAGTTGTTGTTTTTTTTTTTTTTTTTTTAAAACCACCTAAATTTAGATCCCGCTTTGGTGACCAATCGCACCGACCTCTCGCACAGCGCGTAGGCTGGGGCTGGGGAGCAAACACGGGCTGGCGACGGGGCGAGGGGCAGCGGCTGGAGAGCGCCTGGTGCCAGCAGCACCCAGCGGTGCTCGACAGTGGAGGAGAAAGCCCTTTTAGTTATACAGTGTTTATTAAGTAGATTCAGTCTTATATATGATATACAGATTCAAAAGAAAAAAAAAGGATTCCACATACTTATGAAATCAGTGCATTTAGCAAGTAATACCATGGAGATAACAGCTTGATTAACAGCTCATTGGTCTTTGTTAAGTGAGGGGAACAGGGAGTTGGCCTGTGCTAATCATTCCACAAACAGAACAGAATTAAGTTGCATCACATATATAATAGACACACATTCTAAGAATTAAAATATTAAGCCACATTTACTGGAAAAATCCACAGTATATAACACAAATAACTCTTATCAAGCTCGTTGAGGAGGAAGTGCTCATCTGCTTAAGAGCCACATTAAGTTGCATAGGTGCCTATCTGCAAAAATATCATTTCAAAATGAATCAATTGATTAAGCAATAAAGTGTCACCTTAAAAGCTGGATTAAGTGCCATATGCTTTCTATCTGAGCCCTCAGGAAAGCGCCGACTTTCCAAAGAGGTGCTTTTCTTCTGCTTCGTTTCGGAGCCCCCCGCCTCCCGAGGGAACACGCTCCCACCCTTTCCATCTGAAATCAGCGGCCAGCTCGGGCGATTTCACCAGGTTCGTTAAAGTATGTTTCCAATTATGCTGATGAGTGTTTCCCCCCTGCTTCCTCGCAAGCCCCCTTGGCTCGAGTGCTCTTCTGCGTTGTTTGAGCCCTACGCTGAGCTCGGCAGCTCCCACCCTCCTGCCTCGGCCGTCGGGAGGAGGATGGTGAAATGGCAGCACCGTGTGACTCTGCCTGTTTGCGTTCTGGTGCTTCAGTTAACTGAGCTCCGGATCATTTGGATCGGTTGGAATTGCAGCCAATCCGTAAATCGACTACTGGAAAAAAATACAACAGCTTGTGCAAAACCTGAAATTGCTTAAAGGGTGTTCCAATTTTGTGGGGTCTTCCTTAGGGTAGGTGCGTGTGTCAGTGGGTGAGTGAAGCTGTGGCTTGGTTAAGCAGACGAACTGGGTGAGGTGCATCTTCCTCTTCAACAGCAGGTCTTGCAGAACACACAGGGGCCGGGAGTTCTGTACATGTAAACAGTACACTTTCACTGAGTCCAAAATTAGGAGCAAAAATACAAAGGTTCACATTGGTCTTAGGTAGATACAGGCGAAGAACTGAGCTGTACAGCTCCGAAACAACCAAACAAAAGTTTCTAAAGCACCACTAAATTATATAAAAATCAGACCATGGACGGATTGTAGTTGGTATTCTGGTGAAATACTATGCTACCTTGTAAAAAGTTTTACAAAAAATTACAAATCAAAAGTATATTAACCCTCTGAGTTCAAAGCAGCATTTTTTTTCATGAACTGGTACTAAATCCGACGGCCACTCGTGGGAGGGAGGTGGCCCTTTGGATCGGGGAGGTACAAGTTACGTCTGCTCGCAATCCCGGGAACGCTCTCCCATGTAGAAACACCATCATGGGAACCGCACATCCAGGGCAGGATGGTTGTGTTTAAAATAAAATAAAATTAAATTAAAAAAAAAAATCTATTTTCTCAACCAGTGATTAGCGTTTCTTAAACAAAACCAAGAACATCCAGACCATTTGCTAACCCAGCATTCTCCTTCCACCTCTCAGAATATCTGGAGAGCCAGTGTATTCTGCTCCTGCTCATTCCTTCTCGTTGAGAACCCGGACTAGCGATTCCTGACCCCGTCCTGCCTAGCGAGAGCGCAGGAATGTGGCTGTGAAACAGTCCTGGAGCACAGAAGAGCCGCAACTGAGCATGGATCAGCTGAAGAGCACTGAGATGTCTGTGGAGCTCGCTCCAAAGAAACTATAAAGCTGCGGCTCACCAGAAAAAAAGAAAAACAGAAAAGAAAAAGATCCCTGACAGAAATTCGTAGTCAATCCCATTTGTTTCATAACTTGTCACAGATGTGGCTGTCACCGGGGCTTGGGAACTCTGAGTCTGTACCATTCAGCTGCAAGTTATGAACATCAGTTGTGAGGACAGGGTAGGCTGATACCTTCCTATGCAACCATGAGCCTCATCTGTCTTCTACAGCAGTTTAACAAAGTGTAAGAGCTACTAAACTTCAATACATGCTAAGACAAGTTCAAAGGTGATCTGGTAACGACAGCTAAAACTTGTATAAATAAAACTTTAAACAAACTGTAGCTGATGGTGATCTGTCCGTAAGCCCCTGGGTAACCTCTTTTTCAGTGAACTGGATGGCAAACTTATGGCTAAATGTTCTCGATGGCCTCTGACGGGGAGGGAGGCACCGACTCGGGTGGGATATCGCAGAGAGAGAATTCCGGGACAGCGATTGTCTCTGCCTCTCCTTCCTTAACGTTAAGACTTTCACAAATGGCTGCGGTTACATATTTTGTCAAAGGTTTGTTACTTCATGGTATTCACACAAAAATAAATATTTACATAAATTCCAAGTATGGGAGGATGCAGTGGACAAACCAAGCAGGCTTGTGAAGTGCTGGGGAAAGCGTGAGTCTGAACCCTGGCTGGGGGGCTGGTGTCCCGGGCTGGCCCCAGCCCCGCTCTCCTGCCTGCTGCGGGCAGGGAGGGGACAGGCGCTCAGCCCAGGCGCGCCTCGGGACGGCTGCGATGCTCCGGTTCCAGCACCGGCTGGGGTCTAAGAAGCCACGACCTCATCTCTGCACAGACACCCTGACTGTGCCCAACGGCCAGGGGCTAGGTCCCTTTTCTCCAAATGCTACGGAAAGTTTACGATTTGGGGAAAACAGTAAATGCAACAGTTAATCCCTTATGCT
>NW_009206496.1:380-4554 GCF_000690835.1 Fulmarus glacialis | reverse complement strand
CCAGCCCCTGCCACCGAGCCTGAGCCTGCGCCAGCGGCGTCAGCCCCCCACGGAGCAGCAGTCCCCGTCCGCGGGCTCAGAGTGGCCGAAAAAGAAGAAAAAAGCTGGCTCCAAAGAGAGAAAATATCTACCTTTAAAAGGAGCGTACAGGGGTTTACGCTTATCGAATTCGTATCTCGTGGTGAGGACTCCTGCCCGGGCGGGGGGAGCTGCGCCGGCGTGGGGGCGCGAGGAGGAGCTGGGATCCCCGGCAGCCGGGCTCTGCCGCTCTGCGTGGCTCCAGAGCACGTTGCATTGCTTGGCTCGTTGCTTGGCTCGGCTCAGCATCTCCGTGCCTGAGCAAAGTCCCTGGGTTTAGCAGCACTGGTAGTAGGTATTGCACTGAGCAAAACGAAGTGCATTATTGGGGGTGGGGGGTGGTAAAGGGGCAGACTACGGTTTTTCCACACTTTGGGAACTGTGGGCTTGTTCCAGGACTGTGAGCAGGGAGGGGGGAGGATCCTGTGCCCCGGAGAGGACTTTGTCAGTTCTGCTGCTGAATGTTGCCAGTCTCCGTCTTCTGCAGAGGCGCGAGCGGCTCGCCGCACCGACCTCGTTTTCCAGGCAGAGACCCGGCATTAGCCTTTATTACACCCATGCGGTTCCTAAAGGGTTTATTCTCCTGGTGCTACCCCAGATTGGTTTCACACGGACTGGAGCAAACAGCCGGGCGCAGCAGGGTGGGTGCGAGCTGCCGCCCAGCAGCAGGACCCCGGCGGATCCGCTGGATCTGCCGGGTTGGTTCCAGCCTCCTCGGCGCCATCCACGCGTCTGCGACACTCATCGTCCCCCAGGACCAGCTCGGCCAGTCCTGGAAGAAGCCCACAATGGAGTGTGAGGTAGAGTACGGATGGTGACCGCAAGACAGTGTTTCTCAGGTATTTCCTTCCTTCCTTCTCTTATCTGCAATGACTTAAATGAGTGCGAGACGTCCTTCTAGCCGGAGATCTGCTGAGCTTGCCAAGTCTCTGCAGGAGATTTAGACCCCACTGCTGCTACGGGACCGCTTAGAACGAAGGTCTAAGCAGGACGCTTGCTTGCTCCATTGGTCAGCTGCCACCTACGCTTACTGGAGGCTGAGCAGCCTCAAAGTCTAGGGCTGGATGGCAAACTTGATCCCGGTGGGACAAGGGCTCCCCAGAGAAACAGGCAGAGCTGCCTGGAAATTAGTAGTGTAGTGATATGGAATGTGTTATTTCACAGGAATAAATTCCTTCTGATCAGACAGACAAAAAACTGGCAATCTGTACAAACTCAAAAGAATCCATTTTCAGAAAAATAAATTACTAAGGGGAGAGGAGGGTCCATTTCTCAATAAATATGTGATTCAGCTCACCTAAGACTTGGAAATTATCTGGGGATGGGAATCTAACATTTGGGTCCACAAAGGTTATTCTAAATACATCTGCAGCCCCAAACCTCCCCAGGCTCCCTTCTGCCCTTGAAAGTCCCACATCCTTCCAAGCCGCAGGTTTGGCTTCTGGTCGGCTGGACGCACGGGTGTTGGTACGGTTCAAAAACGTGTCCTTGTGCCTGAAGTCCCAGGTGCTTGGAGTGTAAAAGAAAACAGGTCTTTTGGATTCCACCTTCTAAAACTACATGTACCCGCCGCTTCACGGGAGGACGATGGTGGTCCTGAGCAGGACACCGCTGGGAGCCTCTTTCTAGCAGGTATAAATTGTCTTCTCGACAGAGGAGTGATGCAGACACAGGGAGTCAGTTCTGCTGTAAAATGAGGTTTTCCAGTTCGTCTGCGGATCGAAGCAGAAACGCCCCGCGTTAGCCGGCGATCAGCTGCCGCACTGCACTGATCTCCGTGGGGCTGAGCTGGGCAGCCTGCATTCCCCTGCTGGTGCTGTTGGAGGGGGCCGTGCTGGAGGCCCCACCTTTCATGCTGAGATCGGTTGGACCTGCCAAGGAAAAGTGAGAGGGAAGCTCAGGCAGAGCAGCCTTGCCCGTGTCCGTCCTGCCGTGATGAGATCCCCAGCAGGAGCTGCTGCTCCAGGAAGGTCCCTGCAAAGTGCGGTGCCCTGGACAACGCGAAAAGCCCCAGCTCCCGCAGCAGCCAGCCAGCACAGGCAAGTCACTGCCTCTACAACAGCCACAACAAGGAAAGCGACTTCAGAGTCAACGTGACAAAAAGCCTATCCTGCAGCCTGTCCCATCCACTCTGCGAACGGAGGGTCTGTGGCCGCGCTCTGCCAGGAGCTAAACCTGCCCCTGAGGGTACCTGCCCCACCAAAATCATCTTCCACGTTCTGGTTTTTCCTCTGCATACGGCGAGTAACATCCCACATGGGGCACTTGCCTGGTTTAGTGCTGGTGTCCGTGCCCCCAGGCTGCGGGGCCGGGCTGTGCTGCGTGGCAAGGAAGAGACCTGCCCTGCCCGGGCTCTCGCACACCGCCCCGGCCGGCAACGTGGTTACGAGCTCAGCCTTAGGTAGAACATTTGGTGGGGGCTAAATGGTCTTACTAGGCTGCACATTTCTGTGGCTTAGTCCGTAAATGAAATGAAGTCCTGCAAAATTTATGATCTGCCTGATGGGCAGGGATAATTTTTTCTCCTAAGTCGGTCTCTGCTCTACCTCTATCGCATGCGATCGGCTTCTGGCCACGTACGTGTGTCTGTCCTCTGCAGAACTGGACACACGGCTGCCCCAGCTCACAAACCCCTCATGTCGCTACAGATCTTAAACCTGCAAAAAGTCACAAAATTATCGAGTTCTCCAAGACCCAGGGAACACTGTCAGCCACTGCTCTGGCTGTCCGCAGATACATGTGCACAACCACGCGCACACGTGTGCAGCCCGGTGTGGGGGGCTGCGCGTCGAAGGCTTTGGCAGGAAAGCTGATGCACAGCTTGAGGAGTGACACAGCTAGGTGAAGGCAGGGGAAAAACTGGATTTAGCTTCATGTTGGACTAAGTAAGAGAAGCCAAACAAGGTGCAAGAACCACACAATCAACTAGAAATGGAGAGAAGAGGAAAGATGTGCACTAGAGATGCGATACTAGTTAGGGAGAGGAGGGAGGCGAGGCTGCAGCCTGGGGGTAAGGAGAAAGAGAAGACACTGAACTAATTAATCCCCTGGCTGTGGGCTGGAGCATTGCAGGCTGATGGAGCAGGAAGGCTTCAGGGGGGCTGAGCTCCTGCTGGGTGGCCTGACGCAGCGGTGGGACATGCCGGAAGATGCAGCAGGGACCAGGTGCTGCAGTGGGTTGCAAACAAGGACAGGAGAGTTCAGCAGCCCCCCGAGACCAGGTGGGTCCCGCTGGTGACCAGCGGCAGGGAGTGGAGTGCATCGCCCTGGGGCGGGAAGGAAAGCATCCAAGGAAAGCAATGCTGGAGCAGCAAATGCTGCGGGTGGAGTGGCATCAGCAGAGGACTTCCATGCCAGGCTGATCAGTGCTCAGCGAAGGGGAGGAGGAGGCTCTCATGCGAAAGCAATTTCACTGGACAGAAAAGGCAGCAGTAAATAGAGCCCGTTTCCCGGCTCACCAAGGGGGAAGGAGCTGGGAGTGGGGATGCGGGTTTGAGCAAGAATTGCCTTAGGTGGGGGATGGAGAGAGAAGACACTTCTGGGCAGCAAACCCCTGCAGACTTTCTGCTCATGGAGGAAGGAGAAGACGCAGCTCCTTGCAGCGCTCCTTGCCAGCACTACGGCAGCACGCTCTTACCTCTAAAGGACTGGCAAAGAGCTTGGGCAAAGGGGAAAAAAATAATTGCAAAGCAGAGGTTTAAAAATCCATTAGAAAGAAGCAAGTTGCTGCTGTGTGCTGCCGCTGTGTGCTACACCCAGGGCCCGACGGCTCCTCCTGGGGCCTGCGCTCACTGGGGCTGCTCTGAGACAGTTCTGCAAGTTTGCTGCCTCTTGTCAAGGAGCCAGCACGCGCGGCTGGGCCAGGCGAGAGGAGGGTGCCGGGCAGCGCGGGGGGCCGGGGGTGCCTGTGCTGCTCTGGGGAGGAACCATAGCTGCCTCCACTGTGGCTGCAAGGATTAGGTCTCAGCAGCTGGAGGCCGGGGCGGGATCTTTATTCAGGGTTAAGAAGCATTAGGAAGGGATGATAAGAGTTAATCCCAGACAGGCATCTCTCAGGGCTCCGGAAATCACATCCTTCCAAATCCTCACTCCCATC
>NW_009206496.1:0-296 GCF_000690835.1 Fulmarus glacialis | reverse complement strand
GCCGCCGCGGCGCCCCCCCCCCCCCCCCTGCCACCAGTGCCGGGAGGGCAAAGCCAGAGGGCTGCTGCCCAAGGGGAGAGCCTTTGCCCTATCCTGCACCTCTTTCATCTGGGTGCCAGGGAGTCACCAGGTACCACGGCACCTCCCCAAATGCCCTGCTTGGCCCCAGGCTACTCCACTCTGTTCACTTGCTCCTTACTCAGCCGACCCCTCAAGCTTTGCCTGCGCTCTCCTTCTGCCTTCCCGCCCTGCAGCCTCAGTCCTGCTCCCCTGGCCACTTTTCCCACGCGGCCCCC
>NW_009206495.1:2785-5209 GCF_000690835.1 Fulmarus glacialis | reverse complement strand
GCCCCCCCTCGCACCGCCCAGCCCTGCCCGCCCTCGCGCGGCATCTCGGCTCCTCTGGCAGGGAGCAGTGACGAAAACTAAACCCCATCACTGACAACGAGTCATGTCCGCCAGCGACAGCTCGCGCTGCCCGCGATGCCCTGCTCCGTGCCGCTCAGCCCCTGGCAGCCTGGAAATGCGGAGGGAGAGCAGAAGCCCCCGCCCTCTCGGCTCTGCTGCCTGCTGCCTGCAACAGCCCCTGGGCAGCACCCAGACGCCCTCTCGCCACCTTCCTGCCTGGGGGTTTGTACAGGGGTTTGCCAGAAAAGCTCCCCGAGCCGTGACTGTGTCAGAGCCATCCCTGGCCCCTCTCTTCTGCCTCCTCCTGGGCCCCAAAATCCACCCAAAGATGTGCACTGCATCTCCCACCCAAAATCGGGGAATCTGGGCCCGAGGTGGAGCATCTCAGCACATGGAGGATGCTCGTGCCCTGGGCTGCTGTCAGGCAAGGCAAACAGCCACTAAATGCTGCCACCTTCGTGGCTTTGAAGCAAGACAGGTTGTGGAATGGTTTGAGCTGAATGTGTAAGACTCTGAGATGTGGGCTGGGTTCTGCAATTGTTTATTTAGAGACTTAAATGCTCACACAAATAGTAAAATAATAAATAAGAGATGTGAGAGAGGTACTTTAGCCCAGTAAAAACTCATTCTTCAAGGGTTCCTTGGGGCATGGGGAGAGAATCCTTTTGCCACAATTTTCGAGGAAAGTTTAGCACAACATACCTCTTTTCTTCTTTTTATCTGGCTCTTGCACTATTTGGGCTTTGGTCTTTGGTAAAAGTCATGTCGTTTTAGTGGAATAGTCTAGGTATATGATTGTAAGGCAGATACAGGAGCATCTTACCGGAGTAATTGAAAGGGGAAGGATGCATGGAGACCCCGAGCCCAGGCTGCACAGGCAGGAGCGGGCGATGGCGCTGGAGCCAGCACAGCCCCGCCACAGGTTCAGCCCAGCTTTGGGCAGGCTCAGCTGGCTGTCCCCTGCCTTTACACTCAGAGACGTGCCCTAAAGGAATAGGTGGGTTTGGTTTTTTGTTTTTTCCTTGCTTTTGTCACAAACTTTGAGCGCGGAGATGGCCTGAGTGGCACCACTTATCATCAGAGCTAGTCCCAAGGTGGGAACCCAGCCCCAGAGCTCTGCAGCTCACTTTCAGGGGTGCCTGGACCACGGTGGAGGTCTGGGGAGGCTCCCGCCGGCTCCGTAATGCAGCTCCGCTCTTGCCTGCCGTGCCTGGAAGGTTGGCGCTGCCCCCAAGATCCAGAGGTGTGACTGCTTAATCCCTCTCTTGTTCTCCTTTTTGGCTCTCTGCTCATTGTTAGTCTAATTGGTACATCGAGGTTTATGATAAAGATCAAGCCCACCGGGTAATGGCAAGTACTGTAGCTGCCTGGGGTTCATTTGCTGCAGTTCCTGTGTTTATTATTGCTAGAATTAAATAGTTTCCCATGGAGAAATGGCTAATGATGTCACTAAAATATGAGGAGGGAGGAGGCAATTACAGCCGCTCCTGACCTAGCTGTTCTTGCTCAGGCAAACAAAACAGCCTCGTTTGCTGCATGCGATATAAAAGGCTGCGGCGGTGGGTTGCGCCTGGTGAGCCCGAGGAGGCAGGAGGAGGAGAGGGAAGTGCTTTACGAGGGAGAGTCTCCTCTTCGTGCACAAATATCTAAAAACTATTAATTTCGGGCAGCAGCTAGGAAGAAATACATGAAAGGGAAATTGATTTCTATTTAAATGGTATGTTTTCATCACCTTTTTTCAGAGCATGAACATTCATCTTTGAGTACCTGTGCTAATTGATTTCAAATGCAATTCAACACAATCACTGTAGAATAATAAATCTAGGGGCGAAGAAGTAAAAGGAGGGATATCAGTGGGGTGCGGCATGGCTGGAGGACGTGGCTGGGGAGGAGGGCGAGCTGCAGCACGGGGGCAGCCCACGGCCCCCGCAGCCCGTGCAGAGCCAGGTCCCCACACTGACAGCCCCACGGGCGCAGGCAGCACGTGTGTCAGCCTGTCTTAAAGACAAAAGGTATGCAGCCAGCCTGCAAAAGGTGGGTGCAATCCCATTTGAGGAGTAATTCGGAGATCAAGGAGGTTTACGGCTAATACGAAGGGTCTGCTAATCCACGTAAGCGCTCAGAGAGAGAGGAGATTATGAGGGAGATGGGGCATAGGACTAAAATCAGGCAATGGAGCCCGAGCTGGCCAGGCGGTGCCCGGGCTGTGGGCTGGGGAGAGCCGCGCATCCCTGGGTACCGCAGCCTCCCAGCCGGCTGCGCTGCCCAGCCAAACCCGACCGTGAGGCCAGGGCCGCAGGGCGCAGGAAAGAAGGAATTGCCGGGGCTAGGAGAGGGCCTGGCTTTGTGGGGAGAAGGAGGGGA
>NW_009206495.1:2089-2661 GCF_000690835.1 Fulmarus glacialis | reverse complement strand
TCCTGGAAGTGGTCTTTCTTTTATTAAGTTTTCTGTGCTCCCACATGTTCCTCAGCCGTGTCACTCCGTGTCTCGCTGGGTTCCAGCTCTCTGGGATGTAAAATGCCATGATGCAAGGCACTGCCAAATGGAGGAAGTTAAAAGAAGCCCTTTGAGCGCTCACCGTGTGAGCCACTCCTCTCAGGAGCACTGTTAGTCCTCGCAAGCACCTGAATCAAATTTATTGCCAAGGATATTGGCTACAGTGTCTCCCCGCGCAGGAGAAAAAGTAAATAAAATTTCCTTCAGGCACGTTGATCTTTACCATCAGCTGTCTGATGGTTAGGGAGAAGGTAAGAAATGAAAAGAGGCGACCAGCCCGCGGGTGAGAGGGTGACCGCTGGGGCAGAGGCAGCGGGCTCTGCCCACCAGCGGCACCCAGACCGTCCGGCGTGGCAAGAAGAAAAGCAGGGAGAGAGTCGAGGAGCTGGAAGGGAAACAGTAAGACCTCAAGATGAAAATAAGCATTACATGCCATTAAACATTTTTGACGTGCCCCAGCGAGGGCTCCGGCAGGCGCCTGGGGTGCCAGG
>NW_009206495.1:0-2047 GCF_000690835.1 Fulmarus glacialis | reverse complement strand
TACGGCAGGGTCACTCGGACCAATGCATTTCAACATCATCTAGTGCAAAGGACGTGAATAAGAGAGTACCGCAGAGGAGACTACGCTGGGGAGCAACGGCTCTGAAAAACATCTTGCTTTTAGGTGTTTATCCTCAAATAAATAATGGAACATGATACCCAAAAAGCTGCTGTGGAAAAATGGGTTAATGGAAGCCCTGGCTAAATGTGAACACGGTGGGTAAGAAGGAGGTGAGCTGCTCCTATCTCAGTGTGTGGCACTTATAGACAGATATTGCAGTGCTATAGCCTGTTGTGGTACTTACATCCCAAAAGCATGTTGAGAAACTGGGGAGGGAACAGAAAATAGCCATAAAAATTACTTGCAAGCCAAAAATACAGTGCACAGAAACTAGCTAAAAGAGCCTGACATGTTGATCTTGTCAAGAAAAGAGTGAAAGATGCCCTGATTACAGAATATGGGAAATTCTGCAGGAAAAAACAATGGAATAACCAGACATCTTTAACCTGAGGCCAGCTCCACGAGGAAAGAGGGGCCCAAATTAAAGCCATGGGGACAAACTACCCAAGGGGACGGTAGCTTTGGTGTCTTCTGGCAGGCTGGATGCCCTTCCCCACAAACATTCTACACAGGCACAAACTATTGGGAACGACGTAGGATTAATGAGTGAAATTCAAAGACTTTTCATAAATGAACAATCTATGAACTTCAATATGGCATTGTGGTATAAAAGCTCAATAGCAATATTCATATTGAGTTATCTCCCAATTTATGGTGCATAAGATTGACTGGTTTGACTCTCATTTAATCTGAGTCGTTTCATACATTCTTGGGAAGCAGACGTATGTAGGAACTGCCCAAAGTTGAGATTATGCTGCAAATTATCTGTTCTTTTGCACTCTCCATCACTGGGATGGAGCTATGCATTTTTGCCCACATAATGCTGGACCATTTTGAAGAAGTATTGTATGGGCATCATCTTTTCCAAATATACTTGGCTTGTTCATTCTCATGCGTCCTTGATAGCAGTGAGGAATCACGCCGGGCAAGGTGAGTGGGAGCCCGGGGCTGTGCGGAGCTGGGGTGGGAGGAGGAGGCTGGTGCTTCCAGAAACGAGGAATTGCTGTGAGTCAGGACAAAGCTCGGGGAGCGCATTTCTCCCTCTCTGTCTTACGCTGCCTCCTTCTCTCAAGATGGAGGACCTGTAACCTTGCCAGGGAAAGGGTTAGAACCTAAAAAAAAAAGCTCCCTGATCACTGCTGCTACAATTAAACCAGAAAGGGTTGGAATGATTATGTTGATGCAGCTGGGACCATAAGCAAAATAAAACCAGTAAAATAATGACCAGTGGACAGTCGGAGACCATGGAAAACCTACTGCTTGCAACAGGGTCTCTTTTCTGTACAGCAGATTTTTTTTGCAGAGCTTGAGGTAATTTCTAGCAAACAATGTCCTGTACACCGTTATTTGTGGATCCTGGAAATCGAACCAGAGCGTCCGGGTCTCACCAGTACATGCTTATTTAAGAACAGACTCTGGTAACAAGGAGCTGGTTGCTGCCAGAGCATGTCGGCTTGCTCTTTTGGTGCACAGCTACTTCTGGTTTATTTGCCATGCAGACTGGGCAGGGGAAGGCCATGCGGAGGTAAGCACAGATCCCCATCAGAGCTGCCGCCGTGCTGAGGGGCTCCAGGGCAGCGGGCGCAGCGGAGCAGGAGCAGGAGCAGCCTGAGAGGTTGCCTGTAGTTTAAAATAAAACCCTTATCCTCCGTTTTATGCGAGAACTGGGAATAATGAGGCCCGAAGCCACTGGGCACTGGCTCCAGACAGCACCCACGGCCCTGTTCTGAGCGCTGGACGCGTACCCGAGCCTCCCCAGACCCGGGCTCAGGGGCACAGGCCGGTGGCCGGGGGCGAGTGCGGGCTTGTCGGGGCCACACAGCCCGGACGGGCAGCGGCGGGAGCGGCAGGAGAGATTAAGCACACAGCAGGAGGAGGGAGCGACGCCATGTCCCCGTCTGCAGCGCGGGTCGGTGCCAGGGACCTG
>NW_009206494.1:290-5332 GCF_000690835.1 Fulmarus glacialis | reverse complement strand
GGGGGAGGGAGGGGAGGGAGGGTGAAGATAGTCCAAACCCCCAAACTGAAACAGTCAACTACAACAAGCAAATTCCTAGGCATCACTATCAGCTCACTGCAATTTAATCTACATTGCAGTTAAAAAGCATCTCAAACTGGAACAAAGGAAAGGCTGATGCCTTCTCATTATCTTCTCAAAGGTATTTTAATAAAAAACAATCAGGGGAAACCCCCCTAGAATCATGTACAATTTAAAATGTCACCTGCCTTATAGTCAAGATATAAATTTCTGAGTTCTGATTGGTAACCCCCTGTAACTTAAAGACAACTCCAGCCAAGGGGGAAAAAAACCCAAAAGCAACAACTTGCAAACAAATTACTGTTTACGTAAGTCCTGCAATACCCTGTTTTGGACTGATGCAACTACAAACACGGTCATCCATCAAAAAGAATTTGAGTTAATAAAAATAATAAATACTTATTTCATCCTGGCTGTTATATCAATGATGTTAATGTAGCAATAACACAGAAAAAACAGGCAGATGGTACATAGGAAAAAATACAGAGTATAAAATTTCATCAACTCAAATAATCATTATTTAAAATGGTTTGCTATATGCAATGAGAATTAAAAACAATAAAAGTAATTAATGTGAAGAACTGAGATTGTGACTTGGAATGGACATTGTTTCTTAATAGAGAAATGAGGTGAAGATGGCATTGGCTAAGAGCATCGTTTCTTTTCTTCCAGAAATTGTCACTTGCTTTTTCCAAACTTTTAGCCTTATTTCTCCAGTGTTTCCATGATGACTCACTATATTTCATAAATAGTTTATAAAAAAGTCTACTTCACCTGCAAATTGGCTCCTATTTAATTTTAAATCACTCACTTATTAAAGACAAATATATTTTAATCCAATGGACACCTATCCCAGAGTTAACATTTTACACCGTGCGTTCCTGTATTTCTGTTACTAGTCTATACAGCAAAAAAATAGCTACTGATTTTTTTCTAGAAATAAACTTCATGATAAATACACTTGGCTTTTTAATCAAAGAACAGAACAAAGTCGCATAAAGGACCAAACTGATTCTCACATAACTTTCTATCCCCGCTGTCTATTCTGTTAACTCAGATTCCAGTTTTCTCAAAATTTCCTATCAAAGAAAATGGCAGAGCTTGTCTTGGTCTAATTACTAGGTGTCTACAGCATGGTCTAGACCATTACAGAATCACACATTTCTTTTCTGCAAATAGGCACAACTTCTATAGGACTGCTGCAGAATGATCTTGAACATGAAAGTCCCCAAGTAAAGGGAAGAAACAAGCCTCCTACTTCTGGGGTGAGTTCTCTAGCAATGTAGTTACTGGAAAAAGTGATGACTGCAGAACATGGCTTCAGCCATAAAAGATTTAAAAAAAAAAAAAAAATTGTAAGACATCACTGCATGTCCTTATTCTATCAATGTGTGAGAGGACACCTATCAGTATGAGCCCCTCAGAAAGGCTGGGCTCAAGGACACCATGTTTCTTGATCCTTACTGCTTTTAGACATGGACATGCAGCTGCTGAACTCTGAGATGCCCTAGACCTTTCAGCCAAAGGCTAAGGGGAAGGATAGGATTGGGGAAAAAAAAAAAAGAAAAAAAGAAAAAAAAAAAGAGGAGGAAGAAGAAAACAACCACAAGCCTTTCTGAAATGAAGGCAATTCCAGGAAAAAGAGCATAGTGGGGCAGCATAGTAACAGAGACCAGTACTTGCTAAGGGAGACAAAAATGTCTCTAACTAAGAGTAACTAAGAAGAGAAATGAGTGCAAACAGAATGGAAAGCCATGTAGCCATGTGCAAGAAGAAGATGGCTTAAAAGTATTATGGCACTGTTGTTAACTCTTTCAGTACAGGATAATGTTTTTCAAGCCAGTTTTATTCATTATATTTTGAGAGACACAACTGTTTTGTGCCTGAATGAAAAAAAAAAAAAATCTTGTTTTTTCATCCAAATAAGTACATTTTCAATGACCTACATTTGTATGAATGCTAAATGGAAATAACTTCCTACGGCTCTTGAAGAGGTTTTGAAAAATTAGGATGAAATATCTACCTTAAACAGAACACATTTCCTATTTCATTTTTTTCTCTTTTAATTATGAAACGTTCCTAAGAGAGAATTTCCTTGCCTCTGATTTTTGCAGATTTAAACATTTTAAATAAATTTAAACATTTAAACATAATTTGTCACCTCGGCATAGCTGATTGAAGCTATTCACAGTAAAAATGATACTCTGAAAGAAGAGAGTTACATACCTTGCAAAGTCTAACGAGGGGCAAACAGTCTGCTCTATGAACCTGGGATGCTCCCCAGGGCTTTGTACGATCGCTTGAGGTAACAGATTCATTTTAACTAAAACAAACAAACAAAACCAATGTTACTTGAAACAATGCCTTCACAGTGATGCAGTTTCTTATCCTTCTTATGCTGCTTCCCAGTCAACTCTCTTATTTCCAGTGCATTACGTGTAAAACCGAACTCCAGTTCCACATAAATCTTTTCAGGCCTCAGCATTACTTCAGTAGGACATAATGCATAGGAATGGTCATGACCTTACTTTCAGTGGTTATCTCTCCTTCATTGGAGTGCTTTTGATTTGCACAGGGACAACTGATTCAGGAACTTTACTTGCACGTGATTCCCTGTGCTTCCTCAAGCTATCTGGGTCCAATATTTTAAGTTAATACCTAAGGTGGAGAATTGATTGAACATGCATTGTGCAATGCAACAACAGGCATTGTATTAATGTTCAAAATAATACATAATCATAATAGTAACAATCCTTTGAATAAAAAATGTAGATAATGCTATACTTACAACACAGGGTTTTAAGGGTTTTACTTAAAAAAAAAGCCAAAAGCCCCACAGTTATGTAGAATCGTCTAGCTCGTCATTTTGAAGTACATAAATGCTAATAGGACTTTTTTGTCATATAGAGCTACTGTGTTTTTTCCCCAAGTATTCAGTCTACACTTCCTACCATTAAAGTTTCAGCTGCCAGTTCCTTCATTTTGCATGTCTGTGATCTGAGGACGTTAGCAGCAGGAGCACCCTTACTTTTAAATTTGGTTTAATGTAGGTATTGCATGCCCTGCTGGTAGGCCTCAAGGCACAAACTTTTAATAGGGATGGGAAAACAGAATATAATAGGAGAGGGGGAAGAATTTAACTATTTGCTACATTTAGTGAAAGGAAATTTATTTTACGGGAAATAAATGTCAGATATGAATCAGCTTGATACTGAATGATCAGCATCAGACTAGCAGATATTTTATATATTAGCCTTTCTGGGATCAAAAGCCATTTCATTGATGCAATATTTTGCTACAGTTATAGTGAAGTAATTTTAAAAATTGTGTTACTTCGAATGGAATAACAAAGACAATTACAGGTTGAAAAGATGACAGGATACGATATTTCCCCTAAGTCATTCTGTTAGGGCTTAGTACTAATGATAACATTTGTTACAGAAAGAAAAAAATATTATTTATAAATAAACTAATCTACAATTGGAGGCAGCAACATTTTACACAAGTGTGTCATGGAAAAAAAAATCAATAGAATAAAAACATATGGGTAATTCATCACTATAAAAGATTGTACTTCTTATAGAGAATGACAGGTTTGTATCCAGAAGCAATATAGAAAGGAAAATATCTTTTTAGGAAGATGTTATTCAGTAAGAAACAGTAATTAAACTTTGGAACAACAATATTGAAGCCCAGAGAAGATGCAAAGCTTTCTACAAGCCTCTTAGTTTTGAGGTATTAGGTGAGAAAAAGCAAACAGACTGTGTCTTAATGGCAGCTGTTGAATTTGGCAAGGCAGGAGAGCTGACCATCTGCAGCTATGGGGCAGAAAAGGCAGGGGTAAGCAGCTGAAAGGAGACCCTGAAAGCCCTGGTAGAGTCACTGCAACCATGAAAAGCTATCAACGGGTAGGTGTACTTTGTGGCCACAGGTCTCAGGCACCAGGCTGCATCCACATGGGACCTGGCTGGAGCACACAATAGCTCCTCGCTGGCCCACACGCTCCAGGTTCCCACCCATGGAAACTAAGTATATGATAAGAAAGGCTGGCATGCACACAGGTCTCACACTAACATGAGGCACATATGCAGACATTTTTCTGAGTCCATTACTGCCTCACAAAGATTAAAACTATTGCCCTGACTCCTATTTCAAACTCAAAGCTCGGGAATGGAAAAAAAAAAAAGAATCTGCTTTATAATAATGTCAATTTAATTTTTATTTTAGAGGTTGCTTTCACAGTGAAATGGATGGTGTTTTTCCCTCATTTCCAAGGTAAACTACAACCACAGAGACACGTGACAGAAGGTATTAGCAACACATCCTTCTAAAACGTGTGCTATTACATTCACATAAATTTAGCTGCTGATCATTTAAAGACTGCTAACCCTTTTACACCTTACTCCTTTATTATAAGGCCCAAGCCACATCTCATTTACTTAACCAAACAGCCACAGAACTCAGCGAAAGACAAGGCCGTGCAGTTTGTTTCCAAAGCAGTGCTGTGTTTAACCACATCATCAGGGGAACCTCCCCACAGGCTGGAATCGCTCCAACGTGCGTTGCAGCTAAAGGTAAAATGCCAGCTGATTGTAACGGCCTTTCCCGGCATGTTTTAGGAAACCTGTTCGGCACCACCTCCCTCTTCCCACGCGTTTTCTGAGGCACGCATACACCTAACTGGAGGCTGAGGATCTCCCAGAAAGGGAAGCAGCCTGGGAAGCAGGCAAGGCTACATCCAGCTGCTTTTGCGGACGTATTTGCTGCTGCCTGGCACCTCATAAAATAAAAGCGTGTCAGAGCGTGACAGGTCAGGCTTACAGCCACGCTGCTTTACTACACTGAAAGTGCTGATATGATTGATTATAAAAAACCCAATAGATTTTAAAAATCTATAGCCAGCATGATAGATGTAATTTGTTCCCAGTCACCTGGAGGAGGTCACGGCCCCAGCCAGCGCCTGGTTTCGCAGCGCTTCACCC
>NW_009206494.1:0-238 GCF_000690835.1 Fulmarus glacialis | reverse complement strand
CGCCGACCGCCAGCCAGGTACACGGGTTTTCCCCCTTCACCTGCTAACCACCCCCATACGCCACATACCCTCAACACTTGGCTCTGGTACTGCCTCAGCTTCTTAAAAACTAAAAAATATATATATCAAAAAAATATTAGTTGAACTTTCCAGAGGAACGGACCTCTACTGGTGGCGCAGCTGAAGGAGGAGGTCTTACCGGCATGCCCACCGCACCCGGCGCCTAACAGCTCCGTTA
>NW_009206493.1:250-540 GCF_000690835.1 Fulmarus glacialis | reverse complement strand
AGAGAGAGAGAGAGAGAGAGAGGCAGAGAGAGAAACGTGCTTGAGAAGTTCTGAACTTTAGCACCTGACTTTTTAGGCAGGAGAAAACCCATCCCATCCCTCGGCAGCCATCCCTGGGAAGCGCCTGCTCTGCCCTGGACCCACCTCTCCCCAGCGCCTCTTTCTCTTTCGCTCTCTCCCGGCTCGGAGCGGAGCCGAGAGCAGCTCTAACCGCTCCTGCCGCCTCAGCTCTTACTCTTGCTTTTTTTGGGGCGGGGTTTTTTTGTTTTTTTTTTTTTTTTTTTTTTTTT
>NW_009206493.1:0-209 GCF_000690835.1 Fulmarus glacialis | reverse complement strand
GAAGCGCCAGTGGCTTAAGCCGGTGAGAACTTGTGCCATTCGCTGCTCTGCAGCCTAGAGTCACTTTGATTGCTCATTAATTATTATGCAACCGAGAAAGGGGGGAAGAGGGGGAAAAGAGAAAGGGGGAAGGAAAAAAATCGAGGAGGGGAGGGTAAAGCGATGTAGAAGAGGGTGGGGGTGAAAGGAAGGAGCGAGGGGAAAAGGAG
>NW_009206492.1:0-18766 GCF_000690835.1 Fulmarus glacialis | reverse complement strand
ACGCGGTGTCCCCGCAGGCCCTGGTCCCGGCTCTACTAACCGGGACATGCCTTCGCATGTGGTGCGGGCGGCTCTCATGCCTGCCGCCGCGTTGGGCTTCCCTTCGGGGCTTCCTTGGGGCTCCGGCTGCTTCGGTGGTAAGTCTGCCCTGGTCTGCCATGGGAGTTGGCCTCTGCGGGCTCTCCCAGCAGGGAGGGTTGGTCTGACTCTCCTGGGGCTGGGTGCAGCACTTCTGCTGTAAATAGGACAAAGCTGCTTTTTAAAACATTCCTTGGATAATGCAAGGCCCATTTTTAATGGGATTGAAACCTAAATATGCAAGCATTTTAGGAGTGAAGTCAGCTTTAAAGATGTTAATGATATTAAAAGGAGCTGATAGGCTCCTGACCTTCCCTTTAAAATGGGAGATGCATGAAATACTAAAAAAGGGAAGCTCTTCTCTAGTGGCCATCCATCTGCATCTTAAATTCCTGAGGTTCATGCGGAGTAAATTGGGTCATTCTGCAGTGTCGCTCTCCCTATTGAAGAATGTTTATGTGGGGACCCATAAATGCTGTTTTATACTAGAAAGGCCATCATGTGATGCCTTGTCTCCCTCTGAGCCTGAGTAAACCTTCTGCAGAAAATGACTGCTGTTCCTGACTGAGCGTTTACTGTTTCCTGATAGGTGCAAACCTGCTGTTCTCTTTGGGATGTAACATGGGGAAGGCTTCAGCTAGTTTTTTTCCAAATGCAAGTGTTACAGTAACTAGAAATACAAGAACTAGGAATCAGTCTGGCTTTGTCTTCTGAAGACTTAGCCAGTGTCTCCACATGAGTGAGCATACTCACTGGTCTTCATCTGCCACCTAATTTGGCTCCCAGTTGAGGAATGAAAACACTCAAGTATTGAATTGGCTATAGCTTGAGTTGGCATGTAGCTGTTCATGTGCTTGGAGTCTCATGATATTGAAGTAGCCTCTGAGATGGTAGCTAGGTCTGCAAGGCAAATTTGTGGAAGCTGCTCTTGACTGATTAGTGTGGTAGATGAAACTGTGTAAATAGCTAAGTAGACAGTGGATTAAAACTAGTGTTTGAGAGGAAGCTATCTAGCTGTGCTGCTGTTGGCACCATTAGCTGGTTTCACGCCAGCCATGTTCATGGCTTTAATCTTTGCAAAAAAAAAGCCTGACTGGCTGTGTTTAGTCTTGCTCAGTTTGTACCTAGTAATGGGATGCAGATGTCCTGTCCTGAGGGCAATTAGTGGCCTGCCACCTTGGAGTTAAAACATTGTACTTGCACTTGACAGGTAAGGACTTTCCTGAAAACAGTATGGCTGGAATGCTGTAGGAGACAATGTTGGGACTACTGACCTACCTGCCTCTTGGCTAATGAAGATAATGGAGGAATAGACTAAGACCTCGTTACTTGTTGGAAAAAACAGTCAGCAGATCACTGCCTTTTGCGAAATAGCAGTGATTAAGGTCCTAAATACTGAGCTTTCTTCCTGAGGAAGGAGTGACTACATTCTTTTTGCAAAATTGAACTCGGAAGCAAAAGAACCATGGTTGTATGGCCTTTTAGATACTGTTTTTGTGATATGCAAGCTTGCTTCAGTGGAAACATCAGTAAGGGATGCAAACTTGAGTCAGCATTTTAATAGGAATTCAAAGTGTTCCTTGGCATGTCTAAACTAGAAGTGAAGCATTTCCTAGAAGCTGCGGGTTTGATAGCGTGGTACTGTGGAATAGCAAGTTAAAGGGGAAGGTTTGAGTTAGGTAATTCAAAGTGAGTGCTTAAGCTATGTTGATGAAGGTTTGGTAACTATCATGTCGCTGCTGGTACATGACTGGTGCTTGATGCAGAGGTCTGAGCCATGAAGTTAGTCTCTTGCTAGGGCCTAAGCGCATCTGATGGGTTCAGTCACTGGAACAACAGGTTTTAGATACTGCTGATGCAAAATTATTTTAGTTGTGAACATTACTGAACTGCTTGTTTAGTGAAGCAACTTGGATTTTTAAGGCAATATGTCAGAGGTGTCAATATAGGATAAACTACAACTTGCAGTGTCATGTAGCTTTCCTAATAATGATGTGATGCTACAGCATGTTCTGATGTTAATTGAACATTAGTTGTTAAAAAGTGCACCCTGATTTAGAAGTAAGGAGATAAGTCTGTCTGGACAAGCAGTGTAAAACTATCTAAAATTGTCCTAGATCAGTTGTTAATTAGTGCAGTGATCATGCTTGACTCATGCTGTATCTAAAGATCAGATTCTTGTGGAGCTTGTAGTTCTGAGACCTGTTTCTAGTAAACATGTTCAAGTTCTATACTGTCCAGGCTAGTTTGATGTGAAAACAAGTGACTTTATGCAGTACTGTTTGATGTTTGAACATTAACTGCTGATGGTAAATAGATAGCAGAACTTGTTCAGGTCAGCTAGTACTGATGGCAGCTAGAAAGACTAAAGCAGGCTGCTGTGACCTTGGCTATCTTCAAGCCTGCTTATTCATTTGCTGATTACAACAACTTCTGATAGCTAAAGTTCCTTTATTTCCTATGTGTAAAACATGTGGCTGGCTCAGTGTCAGGTGCTGTTGAGTGATCAAATTATTGCGGCTTTTCCATGTGACTTCAGCATGCCAAAATGGAAAAGCATGGTATTGGGCAAAGCTGTCTGATTCTGCACTTGCTGATGCTCTGTGTAGAAAAGTGTGATGTCCCAGGCGTACCCCACTGTGGCCTCCATAATGTGGTAAGGAGTTTTACTTAGACCTGTGCTCTGGATGGGCGTTCAGTGCCTTCAGTACTGCTTCACTATCAACCATCTGGAAGACTGCTCATGAACTCTAGCCAGCAGTGTCTTACTGTGTCTTACTTCTCATTGATGCTGTAGAGCTAAAGAAATATTACTTCTTATTTTAATCTAGGGCTGCAGCTATTGTAGCAGTTGGTTAGCTATTAAGGGATCTCCATGGTGAAATTGCTGGCTCAGAACATCTAGCTTGATGCAGCTGACAGCCTTGTGCAGTCTGATTCTAGAAGGCATCATGACTATAAACAACTTGCAGCCTTGAAGGCAAATTACACCTGTGGTTCCTGAAATACTGTCTCTTGAAGGGTGGGGAGGTGGTAGAGGGGAGACCTGCTTGCTTCTCAAAGGAGCTGTAGACCTCATCCTAAGAGGAGCTTGCAGGTAGAAATGAAATGGCAGAACAGAGTGCAGCTCAAGGTAGTCTTCTGTTCCAAATCATTAAAGAGTACTTCAAAGGCATCATGGGCAGAAAAACTCAGTGGGTCAGATGTTTGAGCTACCAGACTGTCTACAGTAGAGAGAGACTAGCTTAAGCATTCATCCTTAACAGCAGGTAAATTAGTGGACTATTAAAATGTAAGTGTTTTAACAGCAGTAAACCAGATAGGCAGTATTTCTACAGCTCAGTTAAACTAAGGGAAGATATCTCAAAAAGGGCATCATTTCCACTCAGTAAATGCTAGTCTTGGGATCATCCGGAAACCGGATCAAGCATCAGAATAAAACATTGGCTCTACAAAACTTGGCTCAAGCAGATGTGCTGCTGCTTGTACTGTGGCTTCCAGGTGTACCTGATGGGACTCCTGTCTCACCCTGAAGTCACTGTAGACTGCAAAGTCTGCAGGTACTTCCCCTCTGATGGGAACATTCAGAGCAGCAGTGGAGATGAATGCCAGCTGTGTCAGGACCTTAGTCAACTTCCTGTTTTCCCTTCCTAAAACTAGCCTCTTCTGTCTGTCCAGAGCCTGACTGATTTCAAGCAGTGGTTGCAAGCTGAAAAATTCCCCAGCCTGATCAGGCTGTTTGATGCTTATTGAAACAATGGTTTTGCAGAAGTGCATGCTTCCACCTGCTTGCTGTCCTCACCAAACAGTAAGGCATAACTTGCTGAACTTGCTTCCTTCAGACTGTGAATCTTGTGAGCATGAGGCTTCAAGTCAGGCTAGTCTGGCCACAGGAGTGTCTGCTGGATGCAGTCAGATGACCTTGCCTTTCCCATGCTTCAGAAATGAGACAGCTTAGCTGTGGATGCCTGCTGGTGAGTGGTGTAAGCTGCTGTTAGACCAACTATACGAAAAGGGTTCCTGCTAACTGGTGTAACAAACTACTCTGCCAGTCAGTATGTGGAGTACAGTGGTCTGCCCAGTCTGTGAAATGGGTCCTCTTTAAGGTTGCAGTGGGGCTTGTATGATGAAAGATGAATAACAAGTAGCTGGACTCTGCTTGCAGAAGAGCAAGCCTGTACTCCATGGTGTAGAGTGTCAGCCTTGCCATACTTAAAAAAAAAAACAACCTGACTTTGTGTGCTATGTCAGACAATCCAGAGTACCAATTGCAGCAGTCCCAGCTGCTTGGACAGTTGACTGGTAACTCCTTTTTTCTTTGGACTGCTGCTATCGCAGCAGCTTCTCGAGGAGCTGGTAGACTTTTAAGTTCTCAAATTTACTGAACAAGAGTAAATGGCCTGCTAGCCTTGCAGGTTGTTTTTGATAATGCTGTAAGCTGACAATGCTAGGCTTGTTTGAAATCCACACACCCTCTTGACGTTAGGGAAGAACAAAAAGCATGCTGTCCCTAATCCTACAACAGGTGACTGACTAAAGATTTTCAAAGTCTACAACTTCCTGTAGGGCAGCTTATCTGTTTACCCCTCCAGTTATCACTGGGGGACTGTCTATAGCCTGTCTTCAGTCAGCTGATCTGAATTTGCATAGGCACCAGATACAGTTCCACTAATGTGGCTGTCTCTTCTGTGGAGATGCAACTGGACATAGCAACAGGGTTTTTCCAAGGCAGCCATGGAGTATCCATTACTGTAATCTGAGGTAGACCTGTGTTTGTGTTAAATGTGGTAGTGTGGGAGGGGCCTTAGAATATCAGTGGGAAGAAGCCTGTTTCTTTGAAAATGCCCAGGTGTCTGGCATGGCAAAGCAAGGACTATATTTGACCTGCATATCACCTCTAACAGTTCTCCAACCACTTAAGAACAACCTGCTCAAGGATGAACAGGCATTGAGGTGAATTGCTGTCTGGTTCAAGGGAAGCCTACCTACTGCAGAAGGCAGCCCATTTGATAATGAATTAATTATAAAAGGCTCCAGATGTAAGTACTCATCCAGAATGGTCTTGCTATGATAGTAACCCATGGTATCTTAATTGAAAGCTTGACTTGTGTTACTAGATCACTTCCTAATGCAGGGAAATTCTGCCTGTTAGCACTCTGGAAATCTTTCATACATTGCAATGTGAAAACCTGCATCTCTGTGTTGAGACACAGGAGGAATCACTGGCTCTGAATGGACCAAATGCTGCCAGAGTGTGTGTGGCTGGTTCTGAACCTTTGTATTCTTGGGCGGCGCGTGTCTGAATGCATTGCAACTGCTGAAACTGTATCTATGCAAATGGCTCCCTGACTTGAAGGCTCCTGATAATGTGGTCACTGTCCATAGGTGCATATCTGTCTGCAGAGCTTTGCAGAACCAATGCAAGGCTTTTGGTAATAATGTCTTTCTATATTGAGGGAGTGCCGCATGAGGTGACTTGCAGCTAACTTAGCTGGAAGATTAACGTTCTCAGTGCATGACCTTACTGAGTACTGTAACTATAGCTACAAAAGATTGGTCCTAATACTTGGGCTAGCACTTGATGTAAAACGCAGGCTGCTTGAGTATTGACAGTGAATATTGGAGGCAAAGCTCTACTGAAAGTTCTGGCAGTGGCAAGACTACAACTAGTCTTTAGTCCTTACTGAAGCTATTGGCTATATGGCAAGTTACTTTCTAGTTCATACTTTATCTTGCAGCTGCATAGCTATACTACCTTTGCTACCACTTTTGACTAATAGAAAGTAACAGCTTTGGTGAGGTGCCAGGCAGCATATCCACAGCCCTGTGGGAGTGTTTTGTCCCCAGGAGTGGTACTAAATCAACTCTGGCTTGTGAGTTCAAGGAATTACTCTTCAGAAGTATTTCAAAATCAAGTTAACCTTTGGAATAGGGTTACTGGGAGTAGGTGGTCTTGAGTGATGTGTAAAGCAACTCCTCTGTATTATAACACCATTGAATATATGGCACAGTTCCTGGTTGTAGATTAGAGTTGCTTCCTTCTGTGATAAAGCTAGGTAGGCAAAGTGCTTTTCCAGCTGCCAGGTAAATGTTTTGATACCTCTGTTTGTATGCTTTAAAGCTCTGTATGTTGGAGGTGATGGAGCTGTATGATCTGAAGCAAATACATGGAGTCTTGGTGTGTAGCAGTGGTACAGCTCTTGTTCCATCTTCACTGTTTTCCACATAGATCTCTTCAAACCCTATTGATTGAGAAGATTTTGGAAAACATGTTCTTCCAACTCATCAGGGGTATTTAAATGTAGTGTATGAAGTGTATGTGCTTCAAATGTTCACAGCTGCCAAGAGGTACAAGTCAAGAAGTGGAGGAGGATTGACCTAAGTGCCAAATAGCCCATAACTGAATAGCTGTGCCATTAGATGGCTGTGTCATGGTGGGGAGTGGATATCATCTTTGCTACCTGGCCTGTAATATTGGGGCATTGTCAAAGGTGCAAGGAGAACTTCTCAGGCTAGTGAAGAGCAGTAAGACAAGCTGCCTTGTAAGATATTGGAGATGCAGCTGTGGGGAACTCCAGTGTAAGCCTGTTGGTCAGGATGCTGATGAAGACTTCATTGGGAGCAGATGTGCCAAGCTCTGAAGCTGTATGTGTAGCACCTGTGACTGTCCACCAGTGAGAGTGTAACACATCTTCAGTGCCATCTAAAAATGTAATGTTATAACTAACTGCCACAGAGTACATGCAGACTGACTTTGTTAATGTGTTTAGACCAAGTTCAAAGTGTAAGCTCTTGCCTATTCTTAGAAATGGAATTTAACAACTGGGAATTGACAAACTTGTGCTGATCTGCCCCTCCCCAAAAGCTTAAGCAGGCTGGCTTTCTGTAAGTGGGATTACAAAATCAGCTTCTGTAATCCATCACTGCATTAATTGCAACACCTTTAAGAAATTTCAGACTTGGAGGAAGTAGTGACTGATCTAATTTTAAATAGTGAATGTCCCTCATGAGCCTTGGTGTTTCTGGAGAGGTTTATAAATGATGCCAAACAAGAGAAGTGGTTTCTGCTAAATGCTATAGCCAGCCTAGAAGTCTAGATAGCCTGAATCTTGACTCCATTTTATTTCCAGTCCTTAGAAGACAGAACAGAAAAGGTTCCTAATTCAAGTTAGTGATTTCTTTCTAGACTTCCTAGGGGCTAGACCCTTAAACAGTACCATCACTGATATTGCTAGCTAAGTCTGTGCTAGTTTCCAGGCTCAGCTTACATTTGCAGGTAAAACTTGTCTTCTACTCTTGGCTCAGGCTTCCAGCTAAGCTGGACTCTAGTTCTGGATCGCACTGAAAGCCTTTTACATCTGTCATTTAGTGACAGTCAAGACTTTAACAAAAAGAGGATCCAGGTTACAGGAGGTTCATGAGCTTTGCTAGTACAGAACCAATTTGTAGTTGATAATGAGGCTTTCCCTTCAAGTTTTTGTAACTAAAACTGAACTTCCTTCTGATAGTGAGTCTTGTGTTAGTGCAGTGGTGCTACCTTTATTAATCTTCTGAAGTTTCTTAGTGCAAAGCCAGGAGGATTACTGCTCAGTTCTTGACTGCTCAAAGATAGGCTTTATGTAAATGCTGAGTGAGAAGCAGGAAAGCACATATCTGAAACCCTTTGAATACCTCCCAGTAACTCTTGTGGGCAAGGCGCACCATCTCACACTTGGATGCTGGTGTAAGAGGCAGCTACAGATCTTTGTGGAACAAGCAGCTCTCCCCTGTAGAAACCTTAGTTTTTAAGTGGGTGGAGCAAACTCAAAAAGTAGGTCTCTGAAGAGTACAAAGATTTGAAATCCCCATGGCTTGAAATACTCTCCAGTAGCCTTTTAGAGCAGGCAAGAGCATTTTCATGCTAAATAGGACTGTTACCTTTGAACATTAGCCTGACGGTGTCTGAAAAGGAGACTACCTACCCTTCCATGTACCTTGCAGTGCCGCTTCAAGGGCTTGGTCCTGGATGGCTGCGGACCTGCATGTCATCTCTTGGGTGATGGTGAGTGCAGTCCAGAGTTAAGGAGTTCCTAGAGTACTCCAGAGCAAGGTTGGAAGGAAAAGGGTCTTTCCAAGTACTTCAGAATCAAAGAATGAGGTATATTTGGAAGCTTTTGTGTGACATTAATACAAAGTTTTCAAGGCAGAAGTTACTTTCTGGGGTAGTGCTTTGGGACTCTGGATTCTAGTATTTCTCAGTTGGAGGTGATAAGCCTGTGTTCTGCTTTGAAAACCAAGCTTTGGATTCCTGTGTTGATCTCTGCATGCTCAAGTGTTTACAGAGGTGATCAGTGAACCTGAGGGGTAAGGTGGTTGTGATCCTTTATAACCTCTGAGCCATACTCTACTTTGCAGTTCCAGTGGTTGGATTAACAAGTGTTTGGACCTGAATCCTTCACAGGTGGGATTATGACACATGAAGAGGGTGTCCTTTACTCCAAGGAGTGAAGTGCAGCAACAATATGTGAATTTGTTGCTGTCTCAGTATGTGTCTGATGAAGCTGAAATGGCATGTTTGACCCCAGGACAAAGCATAGGCCAGATGGGGCCTCTTCTTCCACAACACCTATGAAGGATGCCAGGAGGTGACTTGTTAAATATTGGGTGCATCTGAAAACTCAGCCCAAGTGGCTCAAAGTTCAGTGTCTGTAAAATCTGGCTTTCAGCCAGGTTACATCCTGCTGCGGTAGCAAGGCGTGCTTTGCTGTGTTTCCTCTGCAGTTCAGCTGAGTAGAGGCTCACAGTGTGGACTCTGAGGGCACAGTCTCTGAAGTAATGGAGTTCAAATTTGGACCTTGGGTTTTGGTTCCTAAACAGGGAACAAATGTCTGCTGGGGAGTATACCCTGCTGTGAAGCTAGCTTAGAAAGGGTATTCTGTTATCAGTACTGTTTGAACAGCACCTTTTTACTTATCTAGCTTTGATCTAGGAGTCTGGATAGGTCATTTCCTCATCCCTTAGGGGAATATTCCTGGCTGACAAACCAAGTAGTCAAGTGACCATGTTAGTTTTGCACAATTTTTCCTTTTGCTGACTCAACTGTTCTAATACTGCAGCCTAATGAAGGAGATGGTATTTGGGGATGTCTAATGCTTTTTTTTTCTTCCAGCCTTGGGAGCTGCATATGGAACAGCAAAGAGTGGCACGGGTATTGCAGCCATGTCTGTCATGAGGCCTGAGCTCATCATGAAGTCAATCATCCCTGTTGTCATGGCGGGTATTATAGCTATCTATGGCCTCGTAGTGGCAGTCCTCATTGCCAATGCCCTCTCACCTTCTATCACGTTATTCAAGTAAGTTTATGCATGTGCCACTTTTGTTTAAGTTTGTCCTATCACTATTTTGATACTGCTGAATGGGTGGGTTTTGCTCAAGACCCCTGGAAGGACTGTCAGTGCTAAATGCACCTAACCTGGGCTTAGGAGTATGGACTGGATTTCAGCTGTCCTGCCTAATGCCTTAGCCTTTGGTAGTGCTGCCTGATTAGTTTGCTGTATTAGCTAACAAATCAGACATCCCACTGCTAGAGATAGTGCAATGGTTTATGGCTTGAAAGAAACTGTGTACAGGCAGTACTGGGATAGGAGGCTAAGCTTGTTTCATGATGCCAAATTCTAGTCCTGGAATACACAGGTCTTTCCAAGACTGTCTAATCAGACTATCTAAATAGTTCTCCTGTTGCCTGGGAGATGCAAGTCAATAATTAATATTGCTTGCTGCTTTATTAGCTGGTAAATCAATCCTCAAGCTATACATTGGGCCTCTACACCAGCTACAGTCTGAAACTTAATCTACTCTTAGCTTTTGAGAACAGCTGGAACTGACTTGATTGAGACCTATCAGAATAAAACAATGCTTCTGAGGTCTAACAGAGTAGATAGCTGTGTCACTGTACAAGCTATAGCTGATGAGCAGCGTGTTGGCCTAATAAGCCATGATCTAAGAAGCAGCAGGTACAAATGCTCCTTTGCAGTTACCAGGTAGCCAGATATGGACAGGGACTGCTCTTCAGGTACCCCTGCCTGGAAAACCAGACCATTCCTGTCCAACTCTTGCAGAGCAAGAGACCCAATAATCACCTGGATGTGCTATGGCTCTATAATAAGGTTGCTAAAGATGGGAGACAAAAGCAGCTATTAACAGGCTATACAGCCCTGTGGGACGGGCATTACTGCAAGTGCTAGCCCACATGGCTGGAGGAAGTACAACTCTGGCAGCATGCTAAGCCTGCAGCTGACTGAAGTGGCTACAGACAAGCTGGGTGGCCCAGTAGCTTAGCTTATTGTGAGCCATACCTGAATATCAGCTAAAGATCTTGCATAGCTGCCTATTTTCTTTTTTTAAGTATCAGAGCTAGGGGTCTCAGGAAGCATCTGCCTTGTGAGACATACTGTGCTTGCTTAAAGAGTATAGAAGCTGTGTCTGCAGGAAAGAGGTTCTCTTTAAGTGTTTAAATGTTAATTCTTACTTCCTTTGGGGAGAGCAAAAAAAGGGTTGAAGCTGAAGGGTTGGGTGTCCTGTTGCTTGCCACTGAAACTCTTTTTGTCTCTGTCCTACAGGAGCTTTCTTCAGCTGGGTGCTGGCTTGAGTGTGGGCCTCAGTGGTCTGGCTGCTGGCTTTGCCATTGGCATTGTGGGTGATGCAGGTGTACGGGGAACAGCACAGCAGCCCAGGTTATTTGTGGGCATGATTCTGATCTTGATCTTTGCTGAAGTCTTGGGTCTCTATGGCCTCATTGTTGCCCTTATCCTCTCCACAAAGTAAACGTCGCGGTATGATGTAAAGAGATGTAACAAATCCACATTTAAAAAAAAGCTCCAGAATGAAAATGGTCTCTCCAATGTGTACAGTTGTCCCAATTTGGTAGTTGATCTCTTGTAAATGCGCAATGTATGTTAGTGACTTGTCTGTCCTGTGTGTACTTCAATATTAAATTGGATGGGCTGCTCCAAGCCTGCTGCATGGCTTGGGGTGGCCTGTGTGCAATTTTCCACCCATTGCTGTTAGTACTTTATGTATAAATATGAACTAGAAATGTAATTTTTTCTCTTCACTGGATGTTTATTTATAAAAGACTTGACATGTTCATACATCTATGGAGCAAGGATTTTCAATTTCCCATGCTATATATATTAATCTTATATATAGGTAGATTACACTGTGGGGTCAATTGTAAGTGCAGAGAATTCCTTGGATGTAACTTTGATTCTAAAGATTGCTGTAGTGTCCTGGTATTGGAGTATGAGAATTTAGTGTTTTATTACAGCAATTGTCCGAAACACTCCTGTGTTTCAGTAGTAACCGCGTATGCTCCGGCATCAGAGTCGTGCACCCAGTGTTGGGTTACAAACTTATACCATGTTTCCGAATAAAACTTCCTCACTACATTGCTGTAATGAGTCCTCTGCCTCTGATTTCATGCTTTTGCTGCTCCTTTAGGAAGAGGAGGGGTTCCTTTAGGGGAGGCAGGTTCTTGAAGTGACTGAGCACCACACAGAAGTGATGCTGTCATCACTGCTAAAGCATTCCCTTTTTCTCCTGGGCAAGTAGCAATGCTGTTTCCAACTGCTAAAACTTCCTCACTACATTGCTGTAATGAGTCCTCTGCCTCTGATTTCATGCTTTTGCTGCTCCTTTAGGAAGAGGAGGGGTTCCTTTAGGGGAGGCAGGTTCTTGAAGTGACTGAGCACCACACAGAAGTGATGCTGTCATCACTGCTAAAGCATTCCCTTTTTCTCCTGGGCAAGTAGCAATGCTGTTTCCAACTGCTGCCCTTTTTTTTTTATGCCAGGCTGTTGCAGTGCAATGTTCACCCTGATCAAGCAGCACATTTTTGCTCTGGCACGTGGTAATGCCATGTAATGGGCTGTGCAGCATGGCCTGAGCAGAAAAGGTCAGGGAGCGAGGGTGCAGGCTTCAGCCTGGGACAAGGAATGGGAGCTGCTGAAGGGCCTTTAGGCAGCTTGTCCTTGTGATGGCTTTGCAGAAACTTAGCTGGTTGGAAAGCTGCACTGCTAGCAGCAATTGCCTCTAAAGTACCTGAACAATAGTCTAATCAACAGAATGGGTTCATTCAAGAACTTGCATTTTTAACTTGTAAATCGGGAGCATTTGAGCTAAGAAGTTATGCTTTTGCAGCTTGTGAATGCTGTAGCAACCTCCTCTTGTCCTGAGGATTTGAGCGTTGCAAAGCAACGCTGAAGCTCATATGGGAAATAGATGTTGGACCCTTAACAAATTTAGAGCTTGTTCCAAATTGCTTTTGGGAAGTAAATCACCTTAATCTTAGTTGTATAGTTTGGAGAACAGGTCAGGCTTCACCTTGCTCAAGCCAAAGTGTTAATATTACTACCAGTACCTAGTACTAATAATGCCTTTGTGATCAAACCAAGCTGAGGAATCTGGAGTGATCTGTGGGAACCTCTTCTGTCAGCCTGGTTGGGAATGGAGATGTGGTGGTGTACATGTATTTCACCCATGTACCTTGTGTATACCTGTGCAGCAAACAAGTCTGGTGTAAGTACCATGAAGAGCTGTGGTGGCCAGAGCACGAGGAATTCACTGAAGCTGTCTGGAGCTTCTAACTCAGCAGGAGCATTCACCAGCCCAGGCCTGGTGGTGCCTTGTGCACCTTCTGTGTAGCTGGTCTCCAGACTGGGGACCATTCAGGAGACTTCAGCTATGAGCCAATTGTTCTGCTAGTATGGATTGTCACAAACTTTTGTGAAGGTGTAGTTTTAACAATTGTTGATCATCAATAATTATTAACAAATGAATTGGTTTATTCTGTTTGCTAAAAAGCTGATCTGTCTGCATTCATTTAATAGGCTGTCAGCTGCTTGATTTTGGGGTGGGCTGCACTACTGGTGTTGTGTTTTGGAAGGGCTTTTCTTCATGGCAGTCTGAGTAGTGGTGGTGCTTGGGCTGTATAGAGGCATAAGCTGATGTAAGGAAAATCCTGGATGTCTGCTGAATCATTGCCTGGGGTGAGGGAAAATTTCCTCATCTGAATTGCCTTGATCATTCTTTTCTTCAGCAAAAGTAGTAGACTCTCAACTTCTGAGTTAGACTTTACCCAGGGGTCATAAACATTTATGGAAACTACAGCATAATTCTCTCTTGGCAGTGATTGCAATGAGTGCCTTCCCAGTACTTCCATGCAGAGTCTGATAGAGCTTGCAGCTGGGAGGGGGTGAATCACGAATTCAGGCTCTCTGGAGAGTATGCCACATACATCTTGTAGTTCTGGTGAGAGGAATTGTTATCTTGCTTGTGTGGCAGGACAGGAGAAGGTCCTGGCTGGGGCTGCAAATACGTTTAAGACCTGGTTTTACCTTCTTTAAGGGGAGCCTATTCCCAGCCTTGTTTTTTGCCAATTTACAAATTGCATTTAAGAGCGCAACTAAATGCTGGTGGTAGCTCTCATCTAAGAGAAATAAGCAATTTAAAGGCACTGCTCTATAGGAACTCTTTTAAGATCCCATTGTACCTTGCAGAAGGCAGTTACTCAGCTCAGGATGGTGATGGATACTTGCATAACCAAATGCAGGCAAAATCCCATCGATGGCGTTTTGCTTCATGCCTTGGAACATCAAGCCTTTCTTGTTAATATAAACCCATGCAAGTCAGGAGAACAGAGCATAAAACAAAAGCGGGGGTTAGCATGATAGGTGGAGGATTGCTTTGCGCTGAGTACCTGCAAATACGCCAGGAGTGAAATTAACAATCTAAGCATGTTGCCTCAGCCAAGCATTTTCTGACAGTGATGCTCTAGATCCTCACTGATGACTCCCAGGTGAAAACTCACCTTTCAAGTCCTTCACTGATGCTATTGCATCAGCAAATTTCTCAAGTGATTCAGGGCATTAAGAAAATTACGGACCTTTTGGTCCCTTCCCTTCATTTACTGACAGCAGCGTGCTAAATCAGAGTGCAGTCCCATCTGGCAGGGATTGACTTCGTATTTGATTTGGAAGAGGGGAACAGGCAGCCTCAGAGCATGAAATGACAGACTCGTGGAGTGCCTGATTAAAAGAGGAGGCGTCTGCTGGCATATAAATAGTCCTCTGTAGTGTGGCAGATTGCGTGCCTGTGAGTGTGCACTGCAGAGTGAGTCAGCCCTGCAGAGGGAACGGAGCAGGGTGGCTCTGCAGCAGCAGCAGCAGAGGGTAAATGTCCATTAGCAGTCGGTTCAGCCTAGGTAAGGTTAAGGGATGCCTGCTGCCAGATGCTGCCTGCATAGACAATGCCTTTATAGAGCTTGCTGACCTTTCTCTTTTTTGCCTTTTTCATACTGGCTTTTGTTTTTTATCAAAGGCTGCAGATTTTTTCTTTTTTTCTTTTTTTTTTTCTACTGCTCTGTTGGAGAAGCATTTTTAAGTAGTAGGATTTTATCTGTGATTGCTCAGGGATTGTCTTTCCTTGGGAGACCTGGTTTACAGAGAAGCGTAGTAACTGGAAAAGTAAATAAGCTTTGGGGAAATAAAAACCTCATTAAGAGAAACTGATCCCAGAAACTAAGCCACTGTTTTCAACCACAGGGTAACAGCAGATCTAATAAAAACAACTCTCAGTAAACCCTGTTTCCTTCACAGTCTAACCACAGGGGTATTGATTTTACGGCTTTTTGCTGTTTCCATCCAGCCTTACTGTACAAACCATCGCTGTTCCTCAAGTGAGAATTACCTCTGTCTGACACACAGGACGTGCTACCTCTACTCTTAGCATATCTCTTTCTGCTCTACAGATATTAACCATCTTTTTGTCTTGACATAATTAAATTATACCCAGAGTAAGTCTTCCCAGTGCCACTTATCCTGGAGTGGGAATTTTCTGTTTCGGGGTCAGGAAAAGCTTCTCCATTTTTGTTCCTATTACTCACTAATGAATGCTGTTCCTTTAGTCTGCAAGCCACGCTTCGTTTAGCTCCTGAGACAGTCACAGCTTTGCAACACGTATCACTGAGTTTCTGTTGAGCTAGTTCCTGTATCATGGTGCTGAAGCACACAGAAAAAAATCCTCCCCCAACCTTACAGTGTGTAAGGCTCTGCTAGGGGCCAAACTGCAGTGTCCCAAGTGCCTCCCACAAGGTATCTACAGACCCTTGACAGTTCTCACTGACCTGTGAGAGTACGAGCTGGGTCGCAGGAGGGCAGGACGAGGTTCCTGGAGAATCAGTGGCTCGTGTTTGCCATCTGCCTTTGGCTGAGGGGACGAGATGCACTCACGACAGGCTCAAATCCTGGCTCTTCTGGATTTACCAAGGGGATGCTGGTGGCTGTTTCCATCCTGGACCCTTTTTTGCCACTTTGAACTGTCCTGTCCTTGCTATTACATCTGTGCTTTCCTCCTTTGCCTTTGGGAGAGGGTAAAGGGGTGACCTCAAGTTGCAGAGAGCGACTACCACCACCTACACTTGATGGCTTTGTCTGCCTAAGGTAGGCTGAGGAAATCTTAGGAAATCACGTATATTCCCAAGAACAGTGTGTTCTCAACTCATAGATGTAAACAGCTTCCCTGGCTCTTGTGTGCATTAGGACAATTTCTTAGACCTCTTTGTGAATGCACGTGAAAAAGTAGAAGCCAAGGCTGCATCTCCACAAGCACTTCATTTGGCAGCAGTGCTAGCCCAAGCCCTCCCTCTGGACACCAAGACCTTCTTTCACATCTGTAGCACACGCTCCCCTGTTTCTCCCAAGTGTGCTGGTACAACTTCTCATGCTGCCAGGCAGTGAATCTAATTTGGGAATTGAGCCAGGTTAAAAATAACTCAACCTGAAGAAAAAAACATTTGCACAAGAAAACGCAAGTGAAACTACAGTTTGTGATTCCCTCAGCCTATTACTAGGGTAGTAGAGAGGAAGAACATGCAATTATTAGAGGAGTGTGCAATTATTGGTGATGCAAGACGGGGTTAATTTAATACTGAGAAAGAAAAGGAGAACATCCAAAGGGGTAAGACTTAAGCAGGACAGATACATGACATAAAGTTGGGCTGGGTGGCATACCTACAGCATCGATGAGGCAAATTTCCATACCTTTCATCTCAGCACAGGCTGTTCTGTTCTTCCCAGCAGTGCAGAGGGAGGTCCAGGCCATTTTCCAGCATTCTGATTCAGTGGTTCGCTTTGAGGCTTGCAGCCTAGAAAAACATTGGATCTCTTTGTTGCCGAAGGGTTGGTGAAGCTGTGTCAATGGGGTGGACCCCGTGGCAGGATCTTTTATAGTGGATGTTGCTATCCGTAAGCAGTCAGTATTTGCATTTACCTAGATGTCTCTTCCACTGCCAAGAAGAGTTACTGTCACAAGTCTGTTAGCATGTACGTTCATATGGAAGTGCCCTGTTTTGGCCACAGGCGGTTTGGGTGCTGTATATGCCTTTTGACATCTGAATTCAATTTAGCAGCTTGGAAGAGTGCTTCCCTTCTCACAGAGTTGTTTGCTCAAACAAGCAGGCCTGAGATCCGCTTTTAGGATTCATTTTCTAATCTTTCGGTTTTGGAGTCTCCTCGACTTCACCTGTACTGAAGCCACACATCATTCCCACCAGTATGCTGCTGGGTGCCCCAGACGTGGATAATTTCAGCCATGATGAGGAAAACCTGCCCGAAGACATTCTTAGCCTCAAATTCCCAGAACAGTGCTGCACATAGTTTTTCTGGCCTCAACTAGCATCATTCCCAGCTCTCCATTTCAGGGGCCTTTACTGGCATCCTGCTGACAGTAAGAGGTAGCTTGTACTGTGGACAAGCACTGACATCATGAAATGGTAAGTACAGCATAAAACCTCATTAAAATTCAATTCCTGGCCAGACAGGGATGTTACGTTCATGCACAATTACATTCCCCATCATTTATCTTTTCTCGGTGTGATTCATCAGCGGAGCTCACATCAGCACTCTGCCTAGACACAGTCCTTGATGGGACACTTGACTCTCTCTGCGGTACTGTGGGACACCAAACGGGATAAACATGCGAGTGAGAGTGCTAGGTGGACTGCTGCAGCACACAGCAGTCCCTGCGGAGCAAAGAGGATGGAGGGGAGGTGGAAGCGTCTGCTAGCAGATGTTTAGGAGTAAATTCTTAGACTATTGGGGACGCTGGCTTTAATTTTAACAAAGCATAGTACTTGCCTTTAACATTTTGGAGGCTGGACGTTGTTGCCCTTCTGGCCACAGAGACTGCGGACATACGGACCCCTGGTGGCATGGTCTGCTGGAGAGAAAAGGCAGGGGCCTGGCTGTAGAGCACAGAACAAGCTTTCTGTCTTCTCTCGCAGACTGATGCTGACTTGTCAAACAACCTTAGGAGCCTGCCTACAGCAATGCTGTCAGCTTGGAAAGTAACATTTAAAAGAAGCAATGACTTACCTATCCAGTTGCAGTTAACTCTTTTTCCCTGTAGCTGAGACTGAGAAAGTAACAGTGAAGGAGGTTTTCCAGAAACCTTACTTTGCCTGAGCCAATAAACAGTTCAAATTTAATTTTGTTAGTGTAATTATTATTGTGGCCAGCCAGAGCTCCAAGCAGGTACATGCTTTGCAACACTTGTCTACCAGCTCTCAGGGGCAAGGATCAGCTGGTCCTCTGTGTCAGCTCCATCCGGCACACCTGGGTCTGCCTGGGTTTGCCATTCAAGAAGTAAATCATCATGAGTCAGATGAAGCAAGGCCTGCACTGTTGTTTCCTTGCACAGTGGATGTAGCCCTCTGGCCCCTCATGGTACAGCATGCGTGCTGTCCCATGCGTGTGCGGTGCGCCACAGCAAGTAGAGCAGTTCCTCCAGGCAGACTCATTCCCCAGAGAGAAATGAGTCCGCTGTGGCCGTTCAAGCCACGGTTACTTATTCACAAATTCACAGACTTAAAAGCCATTAGGAACCACTAATTCATCTCCTCTGACCTCTCAAGCCTTTCAACTTTGCCTGATAAAAAGTAATACTTAGCGGGTAACATTTCTTCCACAATGGCATTCACCCATCGGCGTGTGACATGGCTGCCCAGCTAGCGGTGACAGTGCCTGTACAAGAGCTGCATCATGGCTCACTAAGGGCTGCAGGATCCTTGGCTGGAAGATGCCGGGTACTAGTGAACTTGTGAAGATAAAGGTGGCTTGAGCTTACTCTAGTCTGTCCTGGGGCTGAGTAACGGTTCTTGAATGATGATGTCCAGTTTGGAGTCAGTGGACACAGTGGAAAAAGATTCTGCCCCAAACATTTCTTATCAGAGTATGAGGCCAGAGACAGCAGGAGGTGTGTGCAGACTGGCAAAAAGGTCTTGGGGAGATGGTTGTGATGAGCAGATGATGACACCTGCATGGTCAGCACAGCAGATCCTCCTCACCCCCTCTCCAGCTTCCCTGAGCTCACTGGGTCTGCAGTTTCCCTGGATAAGACGTGTTTCCCTTAGGATACACTTTGCCCCCCACTGGTATCAGACCTTTTCAAAAGCATTTTGTCAGTTCCACGTTACGTGCTGTGGCGAAACACCAGCATATGCTGCTGCTAGCCCCCTTAGAGGCTCCGATAGGGAATGTTACTCATTTCTATTTAACACTTAGAGTGATTAAACCAGACCCAGCGAGTAAATCCCTGAGACACTCGCTGCGAGGAGGGAGGTCAGCAGGCCAGGGGTCTCACTCGGCCAAGCAAG
>NW_009206491.1:0-998 GCF_000690835.1 Fulmarus glacialis | reverse complement strand
GGGACACCATGGGGAGACAGCGGGGACATCAGGAACGCCACAAGGACACCAAGGGACATCACAGGGACATCACGGGGACATCAGGGGACATCAGGGGGACACCAAGGGCCATCATGGGGACATCGGGGACATCGCAGGGACACCAGGAGATATCACAGGGACAGCAGGAACATCGCAGGGACACCAAGGGACATCGCGGGGGCAGCAAGGGGACACCGGGGACATCACGGGGACATCATGGGAAACCACAGGGACAGCAGGGGACACCATGGGGGGACAGCAGGGGGACAGCAGGGACATCATAGGACATCATGGGGACATCATGGGGACATCAGGAACATCACAAGGACACCAAGGGACACCGCAGGGACAGTGGGGGACAGCGGGGGACACCATGGGGGGACAGCATGGGGACATCACAGGGACATCGGGAACATCACAGGGACACCGGGGGACATCATGGGGACACCAAGGGACATCACGGGGACATCACGAGGACATCAAGAACATCACAGGGACACCAAAGGACATCGCAGGGACATTACGGGGACACCAGGAGACATCACAGGGACAGCGGGGGACAGCGGGAGGACACCAAGGGACATCACAGGGACATTGGAGGACAGCAGGGGGACAGCATGGGGACGTCATGGGGACACCAAGGGACAGCAAGGGACATCACAGGGACACCAAGGGACACCAAGGGACATCGCAGGGACATCAGGGGACACAGGAGAACATCAGGGGACACAGGAGAACATCAGGGGACACAGGAGAACATCAGGGACACCGTGGGGACATCGAGGGACATCAGGGGACACCAGGGGACACCATGGGGACATCAGGGGACACCAGGGGACACCAGGGGACACCAGGGGACACCACAGGAACATCAGGGGACACCACAGGAACATCGGGGGACATCAGGGGACACAGGGAGACACCATGGGGACATTGCAGGGGACATCAAGGGACAGCGCTGTCCCCATGTCCCCACG
>NW_009206490.1:0-633 GCF_000690835.1 Fulmarus glacialis | reverse complement strand
TCCTGGGTGTTACTGGTTGTAGCGCGGTGCAGGTGCCAGGTGTCAGCCGGGTGTAGCGTGGTGCGGGTGCTGGGTGTCACCAGCTGTAGCACGGTGCGGGTGCTGGGTGTCAGCTGGGTGTAGCACGGTGTGTGTGCTGGGTGTCACCAGCTGTAGCGCATTGTGGGTGCTGGGTGTCAGCCCGGTGTAGCACAATGTGGATGCCGGGAGGTGTAGCATAGTGTGGCAGTGTGCCGCTGGCTGTACCGCGGTGTTCTCTGGGTGTAGTGTGGCATGGTGGCACGGCGGTGCATGAACTGGGTGTAGCACGATGTGGCAGTGTGCAAGCCAGGTGTTGCATGGGTGTAATGCGATGTAGTGGTGTGCCAGTGCGCCAGCCGGCTGTTAACCGGGTGTAGCGTGGCACGGTGGCCTGGTGGTGTGTGAGTAGGGTGTTCTCCTGGTGTAATGCTATGTGGCGGTGTTTGAGCCGGGTGTCGCCTGGGTGTAATGCGATGTGGCGGTGTGCCAGAGCTGTTAACCGGGTGTAGTCTGGAGTGGTGGCACAGCGGTGCCTGAGCCAGCTGTTCTCCGGCTGTAGTGCAGTGCAGGAGTGTGCGAGGCGTGTGTTAACCAGGTGTAGGAAGTAGGCAG
>NW_009206489.1:1406-1699 GCF_000690835.1 Fulmarus glacialis | reverse complement strand
TCATCTCATTTTAGCATGAGAAAGTCCCTTAAGCACCACAAGCCATTCTTCCTCCTGCTTCCAAGCCCGGACCGAGCACCTTGCCCGGAGTGAACGTGAGCACAGACCTGCCGCGGGGCCGGTGGCCGAGGAAGAGCCCCCCGTGTCCCGGGAGCAGCCTGGGTCGGGGGGACCAAGCCTGGCTCGGCATGGTGACCCCTGTGAAACCCCCAATTTGCCACGGGGTTGGGGGTTCCTGCTTCTCTCTGAGCCACACACCCCCTGCTCCATCAAGGGTGCGGGGAGCTGCGGCT
>NW_009206489.1:625-998 GCF_000690835.1 Fulmarus glacialis | reverse complement strand
TATTACCACCAAGAAACCCTACCGGCTTGCCCAGCGGCTGAAGGCGCGAGATGCTCCTTCGCCGGGGTGGCCGCAGAGGGGGGCCGCGGGGTGTGTTTGGGTGAGGTTTGCTGGCACTGGGTGCTCGTGGGTGCCAGCGAGGGAGGCGATGAGCCGAAAAACCACTGGGAACGCAAAAGCCCTGAGGGGCAGCTCTCCGCCACCCAAATTCAGAGCGAGCGCGCAATTCCCTCTGCACAGAGCTGCCTTCAGGATAAATAGATGACATTTTAAAAATCAATGAGAACTACTACATTCGCTTATCCTTGTTCATTAGTAACGGTCCCACTCGACACCACACCACGCACCCCAGGCAGCAGCCAGGCAGGGATCT
>NW_009206489.1:0-589 GCF_000690835.1 Fulmarus glacialis | reverse complement strand
CCTGCCCGCACGTCAGTGCCTGCAGGGCAATCGCAGCCAGCCCCTGCCCAGACGCCCCAGCCAGGCAAACACCACGAATCTGGGTTTAGCATTCATTGGGGCCACCAGAATTAAAAGCGAATTTGGCCCGTGGCACAGCCAAAGGATGGGATGACGACGGGGTGCAGCCTCTCCCCAGCTGGCACCCCCAAAAGCGCCTGTCCCCAGCAAAGCGCGACTCGGAGCTTGTGGATGCACAAGTGGGAAAGGGTGAAAATGGAAAAAATGGAAGCGGATTATCGGTACTTGGGGAGGGAGGAAGGAGGGGAAGAGGGAGGAGAAGATCTTTCTGGGAACACCCTCTGGACCAGCGGTCTCCAAAGCGGGGTGCAGCACCCCAGGGGATGAGCAGGGCAGTCCGTTGGGGTGCAGGAAGAAAATCTTAGCGCTCGAGTAGCACATGCATATGGTTTATAAATAAATAAATACACATTTACTGGGGGTGCACGCTCAGAAATTTGTTCCTGGTAGGGGTGCACAGCCAAACCAGCTCGGAGACCACTGCCCCAGTGCACGAGGCTTTCCCCGGGAGAGGCCGAGAGGAGGGACC
>NW_009206488.1:838-1126 GCF_000690835.1 Fulmarus glacialis | reverse complement strand
TAGCGTACAGCAGCATCCCGTCATAGAAACACCCCGCCACCAGGTTCATCTGCCGGGGGGGACCTCAGCGCACCTGCGGCCACGTGCACGGGGGTACCCCAGCCACAAGACCCCCACACCGGAGCCACGCACCCACCCACAGCCCCATAGTCCCACACTGGGGCCACACTCGCACCCACAGCCGCATAGCCCCACACTGGGGCCATGCACCCACCCTGGGGGGATGGCACTGCCCGTGGCTGTTGCCACCAGGGATGGCCCCTCTGGCATTGCCCATGGCCGTGAACC
>NW_009206488.1:408-708 GCF_000690835.1 Fulmarus glacialis | reverse complement strand
TGGCCGTGAACCACCCTCTGCACCCTGGTGAGATGCCACAGCCCCATGGGGAGGGTCCACCCCACCACCCCATCACACAGGGTGACTCGCTCACCAGGGAGTAGTTCAGCTGCACCCCAAATTTCTGCTTGGCTCGCAGGATAAGCTGAGTTTGGAAGTGCTGGTACTCGGGGTTTTGGGGCTCGTAGTAGGTGATCACCAGCACCATCTGCAACCGAGCACAGCACCCCACTTCATGCTCCGGTGCCAGGCTGGGGAGGTCCCCGTCCCCGTCCCCAGGCAGGCAGGTGCAGCTCACCT
>NW_009206488.1:0-345 GCF_000690835.1 Fulmarus glacialis | reverse complement strand
CCTGGCCTGGGCTCTGCGGCCAGGGCTTGAAGGGGTCGCGGGCAGAGTCGCCCCGCAGGCTCTCCCCAAAGACGTCCAGGTAGAAGAAGACGTAGTCGCCATTGGTGAGGTTCTCCCGCTGGGCCAGCTGCATGATCTGCCGCAGCATCTCCGGTGGTCCGCAGAGATACACCACTGCCGGCGAGATGCGGGGCGTCAGGGGGATGATGCCCCCCCACCCCGGGGCACCCTGCTCAGACGTGGGGTGGGATGCTTTCCCTCGGGGTGATGGGGCAGAGCAACCCCGGGGGCACGCTCGGCGGCTGCAGGGAGGATGGAGCAAGCGGATGGGGCGGTGCTTGGCTC
>NW_009206487.1:0-1679 GCF_000690835.1 Fulmarus glacialis | reverse complement strand
GCTATCAACTAGCAGCAACGGTTCTAGAGATATCTTAGCACCAAGACCAAGGGCAGGGGTGTAACAGGAGAAAGGAAAGGTTCAGTGTTGCTGATACCACCATCATGTTTCCAAACAACACAGCTTGGCACAAAGCTCGTCTCCCTCTGGGAAGTGAGAACATGTCGGCTCGGACACCTTCTGGACAACAGGTTCTCACTCCCACGATGGTCTGATCAGGTTGGTGCTGTCCATGCCACATCAGCGGGGCAAGGCACTAGCATCTGTGGAGTTTTTGCACCTTTTTTGTTTGTGTTTTTTTTTTTTTGGTTTTGTGGTTTTTGTTTTTTTTTTTTTTTTTTTTCTAACCTGAAGTGATATTGTGTGAATGCCCGGAGTTCATTTACTTTAAAAGAACAAAACAAATAAGAACCCCAAGCCCACAGAACAATCTCTTTGTGATGGAAGGTGCAAGTCCCCCATTCACATTTCAGGGACTCCGCATCCCTTCAAGAAAGGAAGAAATATTTCGCAGGAAGAAGCAGAGCATCCCTTCTTCCCGCTGTCATCAGTCTGCTGTGCTGTGGAACATGTTACCTTGGTCACAAGAGAATACGTGAACCTTTGTAGGACATCATCACATGAATAAAATCCAAGATAATCTTGCATTGATAGCTCCTGCCACCAAACCGCAGCAGGTTTTTCTTTCAGTCATCCCAAACAAAACAAAACAAAACAAAAAACCCACAACAATCTAGGATTATAAAGACATAGTATAAATAATGTAAATTAGAATATAATTTTTTTAAGCCTTTGAATCTCCGCCCAGAGATGGCTCTTGACTCATTGGCTGTCTAGCTTCCACAGCAGCCCTGGTTTTGAATGAATAGTTGTATATATATATTTTTTTATCTCCTACAATATAAAAATATAAATGCAAAAATTTCCCCCTGCCTTCTCTATTTTGCTATTTTATAGTCTGCACATGACATCATATTATAATATATGTATGATAGACTGGTACTATGGTTATCATAAAAGGAGCTGAAAGCCAAGTATTACTCTACAGCCCAAAAGTAGGGAGAAATGAGAAAGGGGCATCACAGTTTAGTGGAGGCATTTGTTTCTAAATCAGAAGAAAAACCCAAAACTACGCCTCCAGTCCTTCCCTCCTGCCAGTAATCTCTGTGAGTGAAGAAAGCTCCCACTCGAGCAAAGAGAACTGGGTGGAGCTGGAGAGCCGGGGGCAACATAAACGCACGGGATGCTCTGTCGGAAATCAGAAAACTGACGGTCGTCAACAAAAGGCTCAAATGGCTCAATAACTGGACTGGACAACGGAAAGAGAGGCAGAGATTAAAACTGAGGGAAAAAACCCCAACCAACCAACCCCAAAACAAAACAACACAAAAAACAACCCAACAAACCGACAACACACATACAAAGGAAACCGCTGGGAGGATGAGGCTGACAAAGACCCGTCGTCTAGCTTATAGATCATTAGATTTGAACATGTAGAGTATGGCCCCAGCACATGCTTCTAAAGAATGAAATGTTGCCACCTACACTGCAGCTGCCATGGTTGGAGACACCAGTAAATGTCTAAACATTGTCTCAATCTTTAAAATTCTGCTTAGCTTCTATCAGACGCACATCGTCTTAACTTTTAAATTTTCAGTGTGGGTTTTTCCTTAATATAT
>NW_009206486.1:5409-9610 GCF_000690835.1 Fulmarus glacialis | reverse complement strand
AGCGGATCCTTCCCTAGCCAGACACAAGTCTGGATCCCCTTCCAGTCACCTCCAGTTCAACTCTGCATCTTTCCAGTTGATTAAAAAGGAGGAAAAGGCAGCCAACTTTCCCTGACAAACCTCCGCGCGTTTTCTAGCCTAAAATTCCTGCGCCCTCTAGTGAAGCCGAGCCGAACGTCTCGGCCACTCGCCGGAGCAAGACCCGGCAAAGCCAAGGAGCATCAGTGCAAAAAAAGTTTCTCCAGAGCTGCCAAGAGGCAAAATCGTCTCTAAGGGGACACTCGGCTTTGCTAACACCGAGATGCAATAGCCCAGCCGTGGTGGGGGTCCAGCCAGGTGGCCTCGGTGGCAGTGGCCGGGACTTTTCAGGGATGCTGGAAAGAGCCCCCCTTTTTTTCACATTTTGATATGTCCCAAAAGAACAAAGTCTGGGGGTTTGCTCTGTCTGGGGGCATTCATGTACACACACGCGCTCACCCTGCACTGAGGGAGATACCACCACCCAGCGAGCCTGGCTGGAAACTTCCGAATCCGACTTACAGTGGAAACAGGATATTTAAAGATTTATGGTTTTCCTAAGGCAGAAAATTCCTTCCCAGTGTCTCAGCTCCAAGATCTCCTGGAATGGTCCAGCTCCATATGACAGCGAACTGCCCCCAGTCCCAGCTGGAGAATACCCCAATCCCGTTCTTAAACCACACCAAAGAGGAGAGGACATTCAAGTGAACTTCAACCCACGGCGTTCTCGTGTGTAGCAAAGGCTTCGTTTGGTGGCTGGGGTGGAGAGGAGTTAGCAGGGGTGATGCTTTTCACTGTGTTACCCCTCCTTGGTGCCGGCCAAGCCTCCCCAGGCCAAGCACAAGCTTCAGCCCCTGCCTTTTGGTCTCCCTTGCTCCCACCCGGCACATCAGGATGGCAAAGAGGGAATAGAGCTTTTCCTTCCTCCCCTCCAGGAGGAAAACTTACACTTTGGGATCAGACACCTGCGTCTCATCCAGCCCGCGCCGGCCAGAGCTGCTGGCCCGACCAAACGAAGGCACGATTAGCGTGGAGACGTTTTCACGAACCAGTTTGGCCCCCGCCGGCGGCTTGGCCGGCGGGACGTGTCAGGAAGCCTCCAAAGCAGCGTCTCAACCTGGAGACGTACAATTTCTTCCTACGTTTCAAAGGCCAGGTGGTGTTTGTCCCAACCCTGTCCTGTCGCCACATTATAATGGATGTCTGCCTCTCTCTGGCGTCAGACGTGGGGCTGCCAGACATGGAGCCCACTGCCATGCTCCAGCGGGCTTGTAAACCATGATATTTTTGGAGCGGGATGAGAAGGCTCATGGGCAAGAGGCTGCCCTGGCATCAGGAGCACAAGCGAAGCGAAAACACAGCAAAAAAGTTGTGAAGACTCTGCAAGGCACTGCAAAGAGGAGAGGACCTCCACAAAACCCCACCGCTGCCCTGACACTCTGCCATCTATTTTTAAAGGGCTTTGCCTTTCACAGGCACATAGCAAAGAGCTGATGCCTTTTCTCCCCGTGCTGTAATTGGAACAGGGAGCACATGGACCGCTCCAAGGTCTCCTGCCATGCTCCATCACAGGAGGAACCCTGGCCCATTGAGAGGGAAACACGAAGAGTTCCAGCTCCCGACCACCCAAAATGAGCAACGCTGGGTTTGCCCATCAAAGCGCAGGGCTGCACTCGGGGCGCAGGTGAGGAGCTCGGCTGTCTCTGAAGACAGCAACCTCTCCCAGGGAGAAATGCAAGAGCCCCACGATCGCTGCAACCCATCTCCAAAGGGAGTCTGGTTACAGTAGCTGGAGTCTCCAAACTCGGCCCAGCTGAAGAAAAGAAATTGAGTGCCTTTGCAAAAGGCAGTTTTACTGAAATTCGAATGATTCTCAAAAAAATGTGCTGGAAAAAAAAGTAAAGATCATTTCAGCGTCCTTGGGCCACATTACGATGATCACGCACCTTTCAGGGTTGCCCATACCCCTAATTTTAAAAAATTTTTTAAACATCTATGGTTGTGAGAAACTCTAGCATTTCATATTTCCACTTGAGTTCAGAATAAAAACGAGCCCAAGCACCCCATTTCCCCACGGCTCAAAAATCTCCGTGTCCAAGCAGCTCTCCTACAAATCCTCCACACGGCGTGGGAGACTTTGCTTTCCATCCAAAACCTTTAACAGGCTATCAGGTTAAAGGGGCTGGGATGCAAAGGCTGGGGATGAGAGCAGGGAACAAGCAGGACACCCTGCATCTGTCTCAGCACCCCCTCTGCAAAACTGTCTCCAAAAAACCACCACCAGCACCAGCAAAATGACACCAGCTACGTTCAGCAGTTTAGGCTTATTAGCCCGCTTTATGGGGATACCTAAATAGGCTGCTGTTCTTCAGCATGTGTGCCTACACCACCTCTGAAGTGCTGCTCCCAGTGTCCTCCTCCCATTTATTCACGAGGAACCGGTGCATTTGAGGAGAGCAAAATTCACCTTACATATTGTCACCGTTTTTTGGAAAGAGAAAGAAGATCTCACATCAACGGACAGTGTGGCAAAGAAATGGGAGCTGTGTCCAGCCAGAAGGGATTAGAAAGGTGGGATCAGCTGGCCAAGAAGAGGTCCAAGAGGGCACGCACCCGCTGCCTGTGGCTGGTGTCTTTGGCTGGAGCTGTGGAGAAGGAGCATCCTGCAAACCCACCAGGCACACGGCTGCGTGGTCAGAGCAGCCATCCACCAGCGTCAGAGGGCCAGGTCGAGCTGGGGTGGGCTATCCCGTTTGGTTTTGGACCACATACTAAATCCCAGATCTGTGGTGTAGAGATGAGAGTTTACCCAGAGCTAAAGAGGAGGAGAGCAGCTTGCCCAGGCAGCCCTGTCCACCACTGTGGAGCCAACGGAGGAGAAATATTAGGGGAAAATATTTCCCCTAATATTCCCCCTTTTCGCTGACCCCCTGCATCTTCCTAGAGCACAGAGTGGGGACCAAAGGGAAGGGACCCCACATCTTTAAGTAACCCAGAGCATGGACTCTCCTAGAGACAAAGCCAGACTTGGCAAAGAAACCAGCCTCAAGTGGTGTTCCGCGGGAGCACTTAGTCCTTGGTCCTGCCAACTGTTCCACAAGCTGGGAGCTGAGAAGAGCGCAAGGGGTGGCTACACTCACAGAGGGGATGAGAGGGAAACCCTCACCCCATGATGCAGCCCACTCCATCCCAAAGGTAAAATAAATATGCCTTTCTGAGCATGCACAGTTTCCTGGCAGAAATAGGGGAAGATGCTTGGAAAAGCGTTTCTTCCAGCAGCTCTGCCACCAAAATCCTGAGTAAGGTCTTCCAAGATCTCCGTGCATCGTATGGGGATGAACACACATCTGATGGTGCAGATGTCCTCTACACATGAGCTTCTGCCGACTATCAGAGGCCTCTTTTGAGCTTTAAACTAAGCCCAGGGAGGAGATGACAAGGGCTGACGTGACCCAAGGCCACCCTACAAAATTAAGGAGAAGGGAGTTGAAGAGCAAGCCGGCTGACAGAGAGATATATTTAGCGGTAGAAGTGCCACCTGAGAAGCAGTGGAGAGCATCGTTAATCTGAAACAAAGCACTCAGTCCCCAAAGGGACGAGCGGGATATTACAAACCACAACTCAGCAGGTTGCTCGAGCTGCTTGGAAGGATGGAGTATGATCCAAAACCAAAGCTACACAAAGACAGCGTAGGACGGATCCTGAGCCTGAAAAGCTCTCTCCCATCTCTGGGATTAGCTCCTGGCATCCCCCATTCCTGATCTAAAGTGGAGCCTGGACCCATGCAGAGCTATGGGCTGCAGATCGCATTCCGCCCAGCGCACAGCATTGCAGCCCGAGGAGGGGTTTCATCTTCTCCGTGCCTCACAGGACACCCAACAGCTTCCATCCCAGGCGACGCAGAAAGGTAGAGCGGTCTACATTAAAGAGGTTATCCGTACAGTTCCTGGGCTGTAACCACGCTCCGACACAGCACAGCTTCTCAAAGCAGGGTCTGAGCTTGCAGGGCATTTTGGGGTGGAAGGCGCTACGAAAAATGCATGAAATTTGTCTTTCAGCCAGGAGCGCCTGCGCTTTGCTTTTTTTTTTAATCCATTGGAATTACTCTGGATTTACACCACTGTAGACGACAGCACTATTTGGTCTAAAGTCAATGAGCCAACCTAGCCGACAAATTCTTCCC
>NW_009206486.1:4995-5258 GCF_000690835.1 Fulmarus glacialis | reverse complement strand
CGCCCAGCCGATGGCAGCTGGAATCCAGCCAGCTGGAGCTGACCGATCGGATTTGGAGGGGGGGCTGGGATGGAAGGGGATGGTTTCTTTTCCACCGTGGGATTTACAAGTCACATGGAGGAAGGCGGTGGGCTTGGGTGGAAATGCAAAGAAAAAAAACCACCCAACCTAAAAAAACCCTCTTAACAACTCGGGTCAGGGGTTTTTGTAGTGTGAAAGGTACATTCCCGCCGCCTGCCATCCCTCCTTCCTCCTCCCGCCCC
>NW_009206486.1:0-4883 GCF_000690835.1 Fulmarus glacialis | reverse complement strand
CAGTCCAGCCCACAGCAGCTGGTTTATATTTGGTTGTAAATTTATGGCCCCTTTTGTGTTCTTAATCCTCTTGCAAACTATATTAAAGCCTCAGACCTTTCTACTTGGTGCTAATAAGCTCAACACTTGTATGCCTCCGAGGCAGAACATTAATTGTGGTGTGTTAATGAATGATGTAGTTTTGGACAGTGAGACAAAACAGGCCGTTTCTCTGCACCACTGTCTGCTTCCTCCTCGAGTCTCCGGGTCTAGGATGTCTACCCAGCCCACGGACTGCTTTTATTTTATTCTTTCTTTTCCTTTTTTAAGCCAGCTGTGCCTATTTTGGGATTACTATGCTGGAACAGAGCACGGGCCCGGCAAGTCCAGCGCTCTCCTGCCAAGGCTGGATGCTTCCGAGGAAAGTCTGAGTCCCACCTTCCCCCTGCGCCGCAGCACACCCGCGCCGGCAGCGCCTATCCTGCACGGGGAAACTCCTTCCTGTCCCCGGGTGCTGCTCAGTCTCCATCTAAAACCTAAGGGCTATCCGTCCTGGCCACTTCCAATTCCCATTTCCCTCCCCACCGAGATGCTGGGGTCCCTCGCGGGCAGAAGCACAGGAATTCCTCCCTCTCTGTTTGCTGAACTTCAACTTCCCACGGGCCTTACATCCCATAAAACCAGAGCCCGCGCTGTCGCCATGCCTAAGAGCAGATTTGCTTTGCCTTCGTTACAGCTCGTATCGAGCCAGGATCGACACTTCCAAAAGACACAGGCGGTAAATCTGGAGTGATTGCACTGATTTTACTGGGTATAAATGGGAGCTCGTGGGTTTCGATGGGAACTGAAGATGCCTAAGAGGACAGCCTGAGCATGAACTGCCAGACTGGGACAGGGTCCCAGCTCAGCCCATACGGCAGAGGTGGCATGACGGTGCCACCGAGACAAGAGCAGGATGGGGAGAGCACCGGAGCGTGGAGCAAGGAGCACCCTCAGCCAGGCACCATCCCCCGTCACCCCTTCCCGATGAGTTACTGTAGGAGAGCAGGCGCTCCCTTCCCTTGGGACACGTCACGTCTGACCCCAAGGGATGATGTGCATCCTTCATGTAATGGAGAGGGGCAGGGATCTGCCACCAAAAAGCCAGAGCAAAGACATGCCCATGCCCAGCCAGACATGAGAGCAACGTAGCTCCCCCTGCCAGTAACCTGCAAGGTGATTTCGAGACAAAAATGCCACCACGGAGGAACGAGCTGCAGCACGGGTGGCCCAGATCCTTCTCCGACATCAACATAAATTCCATGACCCAACAGCAGTAACAGCCTCTCAGTAGATATTTATCTCAGAAGAGAGGTTGAGGAGTTTTGGGTTGCCTTTGTTTACTACTTGTAAACTGTTCTTATCGACCAGCTTCATCTCAGGCCAAGGACAGAGCCAACGCTGATGACATCTGCAATGAAGCGATCCCCCTGACGCAGGCAAGCCCTGCTCCCAGCCCCGCGCTCACCCTCCATTCCGCCCCACAAGCTGTCACGTCCCTGGGCAAAGTTGACTTTATACCCAGAGACCCCCTCTCTAATAATTGGAGAGTTCATTTCCCAAAAGGGGGAAGCTTTCTCCAATTTATATTAACTTTGACAGCTTCCTGCAGAGGAGCTTTAATAAATAGGGGATGGGAAAGCAGAAAGCTGCCGTAGCTACCGGCTTGTTAATTAATATGGCTTTGTTCCTCCTGAGCACCTTTCACACGTGCATCTCTGAGTCCTTTATCAACACCTACAGGACTTAAGCCTCTGGGATGGAGAAGAGGATATTCCTCTGCTCTATGGAAGGGGATACTGAATCTCTACAAGATGCTACAAAGGAACTGAGATAGGGAAGCAGCAAACCTGAGAGAAGAGCTCCAGAGATTGAGTTGTCCGACTCAGCTCTGATCCCATCACCGTCATGGGCAAAGTCTTCTACAGCAGATCCAGTAGCGATAGGTGCAGTTTGCTGGTCTTCAAGTTACACTGAAGAGCTAAAACTCTTTGGAAAGCTTTGCAATACATGGCCAGCAAAACAGCTGATTTCAATGGCAAGCTACCAGAAACATCATGCAAGAACATGTTGGGTTTAAAGCTCTTTGCTAGAGCTTGTCTTCACATCTCAGTGGCAATCTGTCCCATCAAGAGGAGACCATGGCTCAATTGCCAGGGAATGATGAAAAAGTATCCGCCAGCGCTGCTGGCAATTAAGTGCAACTCCACAGGCTTACAGAAAGATGACAAGGACTTATCGCAGGTGGCGACCACGTAAAGGTTGGTGGAACAGGAGCTAGACATGACCCCAATGGCTCAAGTTGCAGAAGAGGGTGAGCACATGGGTTTTCATGCTCCACCTTTCCTCGTGTTGGCTAGCACCCTACAAGCAGCATCATGAGAAATTATACCTCATGTACAATTTCTGGCAAGACCAGAAAAAGAGAAACCACTTAAGAGAGAAGGCAAAAGCTCAGAGATGGGGTGAAAAACAGAATTTGAGAGCTGGATGGAGCTACCACGCCAGAAAGCCCCACAATACTTTAAACTGAATTATCAACAACCTAAAAGGTTTCCCAGGAAATACTACTGCTCTTCTCCATGGACCGTTCAGACTGCTCCGATTCTTTTAATATTTTCTATTAATGCCAGCATTCTTACTATGAAAGTTGGCAAAGTCTGTGAAAAATGCTGTCTTCTGCCAACAGGTTCTTTGCTCGGTTCCCCAGCAAGTCAAGAGGAAGGTACAGACCTAAGAGAAAAACTTCTACCTAGAAGGAGCAAGTTTAAATATTAAATCTAGTGCTTCCACCTCAGACCTCTCGCAGTCTCAGCAGCAGGATGGGGAGAGTTAAAAGTCAACACCATTTAACAGCAACAAAAGCTCAGGGCTAATGAACTCAAAAGACGCCGGCAATTTCTGCTGGTAGAAGGCACCTGGCCTGGAAAAAGCTTTAATCTGGTCATCGCAATCTCACCAAGAACAAAATGATCTGTTTTCTTCCTGTTAGAAGCAGGTTCCCCTTTTCTCCGCGTGCGCAACTCACTCAGTCCAGGGCGAGGGATGGTTTGCGTAGGGGAGAAGGCGATTCAAGCGGCTGCCGGGCTCGGGGAGCACCCAAGGGTGCATGACACACGAGATGCTCAGCTCCGCGAAAACAGTAATTAAGAGGAGTCCAAGTGAAGGAATCAGAATAACCTCCCGTTTTCAAAGGGAAGGGAATCAGCTGAGCCCAGTGTACCCAACCCCATGCCTCTGAAAGAGAAAGCTTAAAAAATAATTAGTTACCCTAGCATCGCCAGTCCGGCTGATACGTGGAAAGCGTTTGCTCTCGGGTACGCCGGAGCTCAAAGCAGAGGCGAGGTGGGTGAGCAGGAGCAGGCACGGCTGGCAAGGATCATCCCAGGACAGCCTTTTGCCAGACTACCTGTTCTCAGGAGGCTTTAGCCATCCCTTAAGGAGGAATTAGGATCCTTGCCAGCTTGGGATCATGCATGATGCCAAAATTCAGGAAGGCAAAAGGGTTTTGAGGAGGAGAATGGAGATCCAGAGCTGACTACAGGCTCGGAAAAATCCAAAAGCATTGGGATTCACAGTTTGGGGTGGGACATATATTTCCCACTAGGTAAAAACACAGAAGTGAGAACATCAGGTGTAAATATCGAGGGAGAGAGGCTCTCCCCTTTCTGTGCTGCTGGTATTGCTCCTTGCTGGTGCCAGCACTCCCCATCTGAGCTGTGGTACAAATTACAAGTCCATCAGGATACCACAGAGGTCAGGCCTCCCTTTTCCATGACCCCGTTCCCATAACCCACGCTCTCCTCGCCTCCCCCGGTGCCTGTTCCTGAGGTCTGAATTCCGCGGTTTTATTAAGGCAACCAAAGGCCTTCAGCTACCCACTCTTCAGTAGAAAAAAATTATCTTGCTGTGCAGAAGATAAAAAGAAACAGTGAAGGAGTGTAGAGGCACCTTCAAATCGCTGCCTGCTGCCACTTAACCCTCCCTTAATAGGAAATAAATAGGAGCCAAAGCTGCTGCCTTCCTCCTGCTGCTGGAGGAAAGCACATCGCTCCCCATTTCCCTGCACCTCTCCTGCTGCAAATTTTGCTCCATCATGGAGGGAGCCCCATGAACTATCACCCTTTCTCTTTGACAGCAAGGTTGGAAAAATATCCCCTTCCTTAAGAAAAAAAAAAAAGAAGTAGCCCAAGCAAACGGGGGTGTAAGTGCAAACACCGAGTTTGCCCGGGTCCCGGGTAGGGATTAACACCGCGTTTCTTGTGGTATCGCTCGAGAACCGGCCGCCAGCGCATTAAGAAATGTGACTAATGGGTGTCATGGGGTGTTTGTTTTCTCCTCTTCTTCCCCAGGAGAACAGAGCGAGCGATTGGGTTTGGTAGGGATTTTATAGACATATATACTCCAAAATAGGAAATCCTGCTGGAGCAGAGAGAAGAGAGCGGACCTCGCCTCGGGGCAGGGACTGGGACAGCCTCTTGGCGCTGGGTACCGCACTCCCCTTGCCAGCAACACCGTCTCCGCACCGCAGAGAGGGGGGCGGACACGTTACCTTCACCCCAAATCCGCTGCCTGCCTCAACCCAGCTGGGAAAGCCTGTCCCGTGGAGGACGGGATGTGAAAGCCATCACCCATGCCACCACACCAGCCTGCGCGGGCTGTCACCTTTGCCACCGCCTTTGCCTGCGGGAGCTTGGCTGATGGGGGGACATGAGGATGATCCCCCACATCTGCTTGGGCACAACACCCCCTGAAACCAGGCTGCCCCGCGCTACCCCCCTGCCTTAGGGCCTGTACGGGAGGATCTCACCCCGGGACCACCGAGGGGGTGAGGCGAGGCAAGGCCGCAGGAGGGTCTCAGCCCC
>NW_009206485.1:0-16646 GCF_000690835.1 Fulmarus glacialis | reverse complement strand
CGCCCCGTTTGCAAAAGCTCCGAAGCTTTTTCCGACTTGGTTTTGCTTTTTGCGGGACGGAGGGGCGCTGGGGAGAAGCCTCCCCGGAGTCCTGGGGGCCCGGGGCACCCCGCGCCGGGGCACCGCGGCGGCTCTGCTCGCTCTGTTGCCTCTCCTCCGGCTTTTCCCCCCCACGCAGGGACAAACAGCCCTGTCGCAAACGTGCTGAGGTACTTCTTCCACGGCTGTATTGCAGCAGCGTCTCCCTGTTGAGTCACTGTCAAGTCAGGGTTTGTTTAAGACTGATTTTAAATTTTTTTTTTTCTAGGTTTCTTTTTCCTGCTTGAGCTTTTAGTTGTTTTTTTTGCCCTCGCTATCGCGATAACATCTCTTTTGTCAACGAAAAACCCGCCACCTACTGTAAATGTTGGTAACTAGTCTCCTCTACCTGAGAAAGTAGCTCGGCAAAGCTTTTCAGTCATGCGGCATCCGTATCCATTTCGTAATTGTCAATTTTAGTGTCTGCCCTTGTGTTTACGTCTGTAGCAACAGCGGCGATAATTCCCGTACCGTGCTATTATGGCAACCGTTTTAACCCTGTCTAGACAAAATAAATCTGTAGCTTGAGCTGAAGAGCTAGTCTGTGATTTGAGCCTGGGTTCTAGCTGGTTTGGGCAGAGGGGGGACATGCAGCACAGCAGGTCCCAACCCACAACAGTCGCAGCTGACAAAACCTGTAATGTTAACAATATTTTAATAGTGTTACAAGCAACTATGCTCATTTCGTGAGCAAAGTATCTTGCTCTTCTTTTTCCCAGTTTAATCATCTGGTTTATGCATTTTGGTTTATCAGTTGTAATTTTTAACGTCCTGACTTGGAAAGACTTCAAACGTACCTCCTCCCGCAGCATCGTAAAATGAGTTATTCTTGGAACAGAGCAGCTAATGCAAAAAGTCTTATGTAGGCTGGACACCTACACCAGCTTTAATATTTGCTGCAATGGTACAAGTTAAAGCCAGAATGGAACTGTTTTCCCAAGCTGACTATTTTCACACACTGTAACATCTGAACTGCGTTGTTGTACAGTAGATTTTGCAACGGGGGTAGTTAGAAGAAGAATGGCCAAATTTTTTGGATCACAAGCCTAAAAATCTTGTCCCTCAGTCTGCACAGTTAGCATTAACCCTTCAGCTGAGAATGTTACTTGAGATCTTGTGCTCCAGCACTGCGGGGTGACAGTCTGGGAGCCGCGAGGATCCTCTAACAGCGCACCTGGAAGAAGACCCATTCACTCCCTGGTAGCAGCCCTGGCACTGGGTTAATGCTGCGGTGAACTGCTCGTTCGCTTGCCAGTTCAGTTCTGTGAGCCGCCTCTAATTTAAGTGACAGCGCTCCTACAGACACCGCTGTTGGCACAAAGGAAGCGGGAATAGCTGCTCGGGGGTGAAGAGGGCAGCAAGACTACTCGCTCCTTTGGGGAACGGCTGGTTAGATGATTCATCCGGAGCGTGAAGCTGCACTTGAGCGCAAAGAGCGATTTAAACTACCAGAGAAGTGAACTGAACACGGGGTGTGCACTCAAACAGCGGCAAAACCCCCTCATACATTCTGTTGCAATGATTTTAGATGGGATAATCATGAAGTGGCTCTAACGAGGAAGCCTAAGGGGGGGGCTGCAACGTACTAAATTGCTGCAGCTGCTTACAAACACCATCTCTGAGACTGTCAGATCCCTTTGTGTTATGTTTGTATATGACATACCAAAACCAGGTTGCGGACAACCTCCTAGGCTTTTAGATGCTGTGGCGATACAAATAATTAATAATAATCAGGAAATGTGAAGACAATCATGTGAATACATTTAAAAAAACAGCAAAAAGAGGCTGAAATTCTTTTAAGCAATCACAGATCCATTGATGCTCTCACATTGTTCAAGCGGAACAAGAAGCCTTCACTTGAAGATGCTACAGAGCTGGGTTTTCAGCTGCTAAGGACACGCTTCAATTTTTACAGATTATTTTATCAGGTACAACTGCGAGGAACAACATGTGGAAAATTAATCTGAAATTCGTAAATTGTCACCCTTGTACTAGTTATTTAAAGCTGTTTGGTTTCTCCTTCAGTTGGGTGATTTGCTTAATATGATGTTATTTTGACCTAATTCATTTTTGTTATTGAATTCTTTATACAAATCCCTTTTAAGATGAAATTAATCTAGATAAACTCTACCACTAATATTTTAACTACCTTCAAAATCACATTCTCAGATGTTAATCCAAAGTTTTCATGCTTTCTTCTCGCTTCAGCTTTTTATGTCTCTCTGAATCGGTTCTTCATAGTAATCCCTCTTAGCTGTCCATTACCTTTATCCATTTACTTCATCATTTCTTTCTTATCCTTTAATCTGCCTACCACTTTTTATCCTTGCATCTCGTTAATATTGTTTCATTAGAAACTTAGTCCTTTAGTTACATAACTTTTCTTCTTGAAGTTGGTCCCTTTTTCTCGTTTCTTTTCAGTTCTAAGATTTCATGCACCTTTAAGTTAAAACTTCCTAATTTCTCTGATACTGAGCACAGCATTCCTTTGCCCATGACCTCTGACATGCTTCTCATGTAATTTCTCCCCTAGTGTTTAAAACCATAATAACAAAACCCAAAAAGCATCATCCTCTAATTCTTTGCACAATATAGTTAGGAATTAGCCTGAACTATATAATCCTTATAGCTCTGTTAATGGGAATCAGAAACTTTGGGATAGAGAAGGAAGCAACTTTCCATAGCCCTTATCCACAGAGCTTTGAAAATACATGTCTGTCCTTGATGAAAGAGCAGTTTCTCTCCAGGTCATCCCAAATGGAAAAATGTGTAAATGCAGCACCCATGCAGAGACATGACAGACAAAGCCCCTGCCAAGAAGCCACAAATTCTTTTTAAATTCCTTTTTTTATTATTATTATTGGCCAAGCTTCTTGAAACAAATTGTAAAATTCAAAGTAAAAACTATATTGGAAGATCTGAAGTACATAAACTACTATGCTCAATAATTGCCATATCATGTGCTGCAAATACATGTTCAGTTGGTCAAATAAAACCGACCACATACCCAGTCAGACTTCTTTGAATTGTTGATAACCTGCCATTGATTTCTGTTGGCTAAATAGACATTAGATGCAAAATCTTTCAAAATAACGTACACTATTGAAGTGACCAAACACGGATACAGTTAACTAAACGTAACTAAATGCCTCTGAACAGTTTGGATTCAATATGCTTGTCAGTGGAGCACTACATGTAAAGGTTATTTTTCCAAATAAAATGGGTAAGTATATTTTCCTTCTGTTTATGAGAGCAAGTATGTTTTGTTCATTAAGACAATACCTTGATAACGTATACTGTTTCTGCACATGGCACCACAGCAGCCATTTCATGTGTCATATCTGGATCATCAGTACATCTTCAGCGTTGAAGGATTTAAACCTGCGAAATGGTAAGCAACCACAGTTCTCAGTAATTTCTTCAGGAGCGAAGAGACCTCAGCATCTCACATGATCAGACTGTTAATTGCTAGTAATTATCCATCCCCTTAAGCTTTCTAGCCAAAATTTTAATTGCGGAAAAAATACTAAGTTAATAGAGGAGCTGTAGACTTGACGTTACAATCCCATAGTTTTGCATAACTGCAACCACCTTGGACCAGAGTACTTTATTTCAGTAATACGCCCTGCAGCTGGAATTGCTTCTCACCCTATTGCTTTTCTAAGAATGCTGTCACTTAACTCTCTGGGATTTGAAGGTCCGCTACCATATTTGCATTATTCTTATCTAGTCAAATTTTATTTTACTCTCAGGTCACCTTTTAGAAAGATCTGAGATACAGACATTTTTACTTTAGAAAACATTTTATTAATTTAAACTACCCAGTCTTATTAGAAGACTCTAATGAATTAACTTTTGGAAATATAATTGAAGTATTAGAAAGTAAGTTCAGTAGACTGGGCTATTACCAAGGCTTTAAACTTTAGCTGCTAGAGAAACTCTGGTGCCTCCTCTATTAAGTGTGTAAAAAGATCACTAAAAATAATGAAAATTGTGTATTTTGTAGGATGGATAGCGGTTATTCTAGTTTAAAATGTAATGCCAAAGGTTTGAGTAAGACATACCAGTCTTGTAGAGTCACGTCAGTAGCAGGAGGCACTCACTGCAATTTGTACACAACAAAAATGATAAAAATTAATCTGATACGGGGTTCTCCTCAAATGGCACTAATCTTTTTTGATTGTAATGACAGATTATAATTTGTTCTGCCAATAAGAACCACTCCAAAACAGATTTAGGGGAACTGGAATGAGCAAACTTCGTAAGAGAATAATCCTTAGCTACAAATTTCATAAACATCTCTAGAATTTAAGGCGACCTACTACATTTTATGTCTGTGTTCAGTGTATCATTATTCAATTTAATGTAGCACTGATTAAGAGAGACAATGCATTGAATTATTATATTTCTCTTCAAAGAAGCCTTTGATTGTGGAACAGATTCTTATTTTTGTCATTTTTTCATATAACAGGCATCCCAGGAAACTTGCTGGCACAGCAGACTTTGAATCCAGTGAAGAACAACAATGCTTTTTGTTTAAAATTAAGTTTTAATCTTGAGTCCTGTGTGCTTACGTGTGATCATAGCATCCTTCCAGGTGAGAACATTTGCAATTTTTTTTACTTTTTTTTTTTAAGGTTTCTCCCCCAAAAAAGGGTATCAGATAGGCTTTCTAAAATCCCTGTTGTTGAGATAATACAGAGCTCAGTGGCTGTTAGCAGCTCAGGCCAGTTGCAAAGCTAGTTATTACAGGAGACAAAGCAACTTCTGCAACAAGAACTTCCACATTCCCAATTATTTCTGCTGTTATATAAAGGAGACATTTACTTCCCTACTATTCCCCGACCACTGCAGTATCATACAAAGAAGAGAAAAGAATGAGGAAGAAGAGAGTACTGCAGCTGCTGGAGTCTAATTCTCTCCCTGGCAGTGCCCACTACCTCTACTTCATTTTGTGATTTGGAGGGGATCCTGGTCCCCTCCAACTCTCCAGAAATGGAAGCTAAGACAGGATTTCTTGTCATTGTCAAAGCTAAAAGGAACATCTTGATATTATTCCACAAATATGTTACTACAAAGGATGAACTACAGGCTAGAGAGGTTAGCAGATCTGTAGTAGAGTGCAGACATAATAAGGAATAGAGGTGCTTTGGAAGGCAAGAGTACTTCAACTTCAAAGTTCACAAATTATATTTCAAGAGGAAAACGCAAATACCGTTAAGACTTCAACAGTGTATCACTATTAAAAATGTTACTGCAACTTCACAACTCAGTACTGTATGTCTGGTAAGAGAAGGTACAGCTTACCACGAACAACAGGGCACTTGTAGTCCCAACACTATACCAAGAATGGTGCCAGCGAAGCTGCCAAAAAAAAAGAAAAAAGAACAGATGGGAACTCCTTAATCCTCTTTCTCATCGTCCTTGACTCTCTCCTAGGTAAATCGACATCTGTTGTCTTGACTCTGTCGACTGCTGAGCATCTCCCGTCTTCCCACATTCCCAACTGCGAGAAGCAGCGTTGCAGAGCACACCAGTGATTCATGTGAGACACGCACTTACATTCCTCTACGCATTTTAAATGTAAACTTTAACACCCCTCTCAAGCTTCATGCGTGGTTGCAGCATCCAGTACTTGCCAGTTGAGAAGCATCACTGGGAAGGAAGCCTCTTGCTTTAATTTGGCCAAGCTCTCAGATGAATATTTTTTTTAAAAACACCCGTAATCTGCTAAGACACAGTAGTGATGACATTCTGGCCCCGTTAATGGGGAACAGAAAAATTTTTTGCAGCTTCAGTAGTAGCAAGAACATCGGAACGTTTATTTTTCAGATTCAGAGGTAATTCACAGGAGAATTAAGCAACAAGGCCAATTTCACTGGCAGAGAAGTGTATTCCTAAGCGTGGCATAAAGACACTGAAAACTAGGCTGCATAACAAAATACGGAAGAAGGATTTTAGAGTGGATAAACTGTATGAAAACCTTGGATAGAGAAATGCAAATGCTTATTCTATGAACAAGATACAGATCTAGAAAAATCTATTTGAGAGATGTATAAACAGGGAAAAAAATGTAAAATGAGAATAGGCCCGAATAGAAATGCAACATGATACTATTTAAAGAGCAAGTCATAATGCAGAAATGTTAGAATATTAAATTACTGTTTTAAGCTACTGCAAATATACAATGTATGATATATATTCGGTTATCATTAAAATGCTGAATGTTGTTTATGTCACTGGAAATCTTTATGCTCATCTTTTTAATAATTAACACAGAAGTTAGAGTTTTTCCTACAATGTAAGAAGTACATTAGTCACCATGGAAGTTACGGTGACATGAATAAGTGTGACAGATATAAGCCACACAGGGGAGAAAACCAGAAGTCCTTATCCCATTGTCAGTCATGCTCTCAAAGGATTACCGTGTATCAAGACTATATGTAGCAGTGCCACCTGGTGACCGATGCTATGACAAATTCCTCTTAAAATACTATACAGCACAGAAATTTATTGTATGAAATAATAGAATTTTCCTTCTTTTTTAATATGCATATTAAAACTTACTGTTCCAAAGCTCAGTACATGAAATAGAAAACTGACACTGAAATTTCCAATTTATAAATATAACAATATTTGTAATGTAAACACTAACAGGGTATTTGGAAACTGTGGCACCTACACATATTGAACAGAAACGGTTCTCAAGTTAGGGCAGCTAGACCATAATTAGCCATAGGAGGAAAATGCAGTATAGGGAAGAGGAAATCCAGAAACACTAAAATTAGCCTTCATGGAGAAGATCAGCAATCTCAGCTTCCTTACTTTTTCAACGACACAAAGTCATAAAAAATTAACAGACATATCCCAGTAACTCAGTTCAAATGGCAGGTCATTTCTCCAGCCTCCCTCAGAAAAGCCTTGGAAACAAGAGCCAGGAAGTCTTTCAAAGCATCCAGGACTGGGTATGAGGAGTGCTGAGCATCATCCCTCTTAACATGTGCTTCCTCACGCACTCAAGCACCAAGAGTGGAATGGGATGAGGATGTATGGACAGTGCTGGACAATAGAAGCAAAACCAAAGGAAACGTTTGGCCAAAATTGCACAGCGACAAGCAAATCCAGTTGTTTACCAGGTGACCCAGCCTCAGGAAGGGAGGACTGTAGCAGCATACCACGCAAGCTCAACCCAGGTCAGGGCACTCGTTATGTCATGTACTGACATGCACAGCTCCAACTTCCTAGTCGAGTGAATGCCCTGAAAGCAAGCAGCCCAACCAACAGTCATACAACATTTTACTAAAACTCTGTCTGGGAAATGAGCGCTACCATGATCAACCACAGGGTACTGGATAGGATAGAGGCTGCTGAATTTTAAGTCCCTCCCCCTGTTGCAAAGGTTCTTCAGAGTTGGGGCATTTTTTGCTGCAGGTAGATTAAATGACTCAGGCACTTTTGTGTGTTATTCTAGTACCCGCAAGGGCTAAACAGAAGGTGGCTGCATGCCTCCGCAAAGGAGTGGAAATTACCCTCTCATCACACCCACAGTTAAGAGGGTAATAAAACATTCAAATACAATAGGGAACAGGGCAAGCAGGAAGAAGAAACAACATTCTTTCTCTCCCCTGATTTATCATCTCTCTACCTTTGTTTTTAATTGGTTCAAGCTAATGTATCTTCAGGTGTTTAAATAGAGCGCAAAGGCTTGAAAACAGGAAGGTAAAAAATAAAGGGGGATGGGCTCACAGTGAACAGCAAGTTATGTACTTTTAAACTGTGGTTAAAGAAAGGCAGTACAATTTTGTGGAAGCAGGAAGAGAGACATGCTTTTACTTTGGCTATGACTAGGCCAAAGCGTGCAGAAGCTAAGTATGTAAAACACTAGTGCACAGACATGACTACAGCCATTTATGCACTCTTTCTGTGGGCCTTTCTCCATTTTTCTACAAAATAGCTTTCTGCAAGTGGGCTGGTGTGTTTGAAACTAATACAAAAAAAAGAAAAAGTCATGTGATGAAGATGACAGACAGTGATTGCCAGGAGATTCCTTCATTATTCCCTCTCTTGGGTTTGGTTACTGTGTAAAACCCTTTTTTCCCCTGCCACCTTCCTTCCTCTTGCTCTGTTCCAGGCAAATGTTGAAAAGAAAAATTGTTGACTTGTGTCCTAAATACAGTTGAGGAAAGAAAACCACTTGAATGCAGTTTCCTGCAAAATTTCATTAATCTCGTATGTCCTCTGTCTTTTCCTGGTTCAATACAACATTTTGTCTAGCTGTAAGTAATTGATACAAATATTCCTTGCAGCCTGCAAGCTGTAAGTAATTGATACAAATGTTCCTTGCAGCCTGCAGTTATCCCTCAGCTCCTTGGTACCCCATCACAGAGAAAGACTGCGTATGTCTGAACTTCATTCTAATTTAATAAGGAAAGAAGTTTAGTCATAGTCTAGTCCTGAACTTTACCCATTATAGTATTTATGAGACAGACTTTGATGCAGTAAGCTTAAAACAAAATACAGACCATCTTTATCTTTGTTACCTATATGTTTAATGACTATTTGTGGAGTTACAAAAATATTCATGTTACACAATTTCATATCAATAAAGAAGTAGAATTAGGAACACACAAAGACTTCTGATTCTCTTTGAAAAGATCTGGTTTCTGCATACATAGACAAACAATTCAACAGCTTGTTTGAACATGTTAATATTGCTACCCTGCAAAGTGTTAGGTTTGTAGTTTGGTTTTTTTTTTTTTTTTTTTTTTTTTTAATAAAGTACTTAATTCTTCCATTACTCAGTATAGGAATTCCTACTGATAGCAATCAGGACAAATCTCAGAAGTTTGAGTACATAGCCAACTTTTAATCACATCTCCTACATGTCCATAAACACCTCTAAAAATTCTCAGACAGTAAACTGGTATAGCACACATGTCCAGACATCTTCCAGCCAGAGTTACAACATGCTGAGGTTCAGGGACATTTCAAAAGTATTCATTAATATTTCTAGAATATTTGACTTGACCAAAAAAAAAAAAAACAACAATCTACGACTTTTCAAAGACTGCCAACTTTCTCCTCTTGGTGGTGGACCAAGAAAAATGGTAACTGAAAGTTTCCTCATTACCTTCCAGCATCTACTAAATTGTCGTTTCTAGAAGTTAAGACATGATTAATTAAATCTTCTTTTCCATCCAGTTCCAATGAAGGCACAAATCTTTCCAGCTATATGAAGAACTTAAGTGCATTAGAACAAATGGGAAGTATTTGTAAGGCTCCAGCTTTACTAAAAAAAGTATTATTTTTCTGGAACTCTTGCATTAATGTAAACCAATTAATTCACTAGGCCAAAGCATGACAATGTTTCCCAGTTATAGCAGCCTTACACTCCAACTTCTGCAAATTAAAAAAAAAAAAAAAATTAAAGAAAAATCAGCTGCTTACATCACTTTTCCACACACAGAGAGGATTTTTTGCACTATGTTCAGCCCCGAGCCCTTGCAGACAGACAAGGGAAAAGGCAAACTGGAAGTCTGTTCCTGAGACCATTTTGTGACACTGAGAGGGTCCCATAAAAGAGCAATCTGCTTTCCCCAGCCACAAAGCAAACACCTCAGACTTCAGCAGCACAAAGGAAGTACCATCCAGATCAATGGCCACGGCTCAAAACTTTTACTATCTTTTGTTAAAGCCAACACTGTTTCATTTATTTGGGCTTCTGAGCAACTCCAAGTACTGTTTTTATGCACCATGCATAATGCCCAAATAGTGGGGGTGTATCTCTCTATTGAAAGGATTGCAGTATGCAGCATGCACAGTGTGCTGCAGTTTATTTTCATGACACAAAAAAGGCAGGTGTAACCTGTATCAATGTCTTTCAGCCAGCTTCTAAAAAAGTTAGTAACAAAATGTAAATGGGTTAGAAAGGTAGATGCTCTCACTTAAGGGGACCTGAAATCACTTGAGGATCTGTCCCAGCAAAACTGGCTCTCAGTCTCTACCATTCTGAAGTTGCAGCATAAACTTCAGTCTGCTTATCAGTATGAATTGTCTCTCTTCAGATTTACTCACTCTACTACACCACCAGCACATCCTCAAACGAACAGTATTGTTTTTATTATACCCCACTATATTTGCAGTTTGTGTTTTGTTTACAGAAAACTCAAGAAAAAACAAAACAAGCAAAAAAAAAAAGAGCATGCAAGCACACTGGATTTATCACTCTCCCTTTGGAAATGCCCCCATTCTTCAGATTCAAAGTCAAAATTTTGCTGGTTAGGACATTCTCTGAGAGTGAGTGCACGCAACGCAGTCCAGCGGACTCCTGCCACACAATACAAGCAAAGACATCTTGCTGACTTTTAGTGTGGTCCTTTCTCTGATGTGCTTGGCTAACACTCCAGCCTGAATTTTCAAGTTTCCTCTTGACTCTTCTAGTTCAGAGCTTGGAGTGAGGCAACTACAACAATATTCTAATTTAATTAGAAAGCAGACTGCTGATCAAAACATCAAGCAGAGTGCCACAGATTAGAGTTGGATTAAATGCAAAGGCAAAAATATATTAGAATGCTTTTGAATTAAATTCACCTTTCTACCTTTATTTAAAATTAGCCTCTGGGATTCATTTCAGAGAATAAGTTTTGGGTCTCCAGAAAAGCTTAATGCATTAACTCAGTTTTTATAAGCCTAGGTGGTGGGAAATAAGTATTTGAAATAAACAAGCTGTTAGAACAAGTACATTCTCCAGTTATTAAAAGAAGACTGGAAGCCAGGTCTGCAAATACTTGCAACTAACTACTTAACATTGCTATTCTTCAAGAATAACTGTACACTTGTTATGTGTAACTTTATATACTCCTTATACCTAATATTATTGTTGAGTCTAAGCACATCTCAATTTTACATACAAAAGTGTTAATATGGAATTTACACTTCTGTCAGTATCTTCCCAGTCAACATTTTCAGGTATCTTTCCAAAATCCAGAGTTAAATGTGTAGTTTCTTACATGTAGTTTCTTCCTCTTGGATATTAGAAAGTCTACAGTGATGCTTCCCCATACCCATCCTGATCTTTTGTCTACCAGGATGAACAAAGCTGAACACATTTTCACAAACACTGCAGAGGTGGCTTCAAGTATTCAAAAGCGAAGAAATCTTCACAGCAATACAAGGATGATACTGACAAATACCTGTCGAAAAGACAAGGATACATACTGCGCTGAACAATGGCACTCTGTTCTCTGTGCAGAACGGAAAGTTTACTTGATCCAAGTCTGTCCGAAATTTCAGTGTAAATAAGAGTTTTCTTCAAACTGTTTCAAGAACAGCCGCCATTTCCTTGAACTGTCTGAAGAAGTTCTAAAAAGCAAGAGTTAAGATAAATTTCAGTTCCTTGAAGAAAAGCTGAAACTGTAGTTCAAACTAGCATGTTAGACAAAAATCACAATCCATGTTTCTCACATTCCCTCGTTCTTCCAATTACAATTCGCAGCTTGAACTGAAAGTTTCTGCTTTTCTTTTTGTGGGCTGGTTGGCATTTGGGCACATTCACTATTACATGTACACAGGTGATACCTTATTTGCACTTATTTGCATGGGTTTGCCTATTAATAGGAGAAGATGCTACCGAAAGAAAAATACAAAGTAGCTCTCACACCACAACAAAAAAGCCACCAAAAAACCTTCTCACGCAGATGTTTATTTGCAGCTGAAATAATCCAGGCTTCTGAAGTATGGCATCCATTTCTTACAGTAGTTGAACAGCAAACTATTAAATAGGTTTCAACCAGAACAAATACAACATTTCACAACACCTAAGGATTCAGAATATCCTTCTCAAATTCCTGCCAGTCCAACTTCAAGAATTTATTTATAAGCTTGTACGATATTCTAAGTGATATATTCGCTCTTTAAACAGAATGACAACAGAAGTGCCACATTTATGCAAAATTAAACAAAGTTACCTAAGTTCCTAGATGAAGGCATAGCAATTAAGAGCCAGTGGTGACAAAGCAGACTGATCTCCATTCCTAATCATTAGCAAATGTTAGGCTTAACCCAAGTTTTAAATTTTGAGGCTGGGGAACAGTTCCCTAGATCTAGAATATTCCATCCGTTTTTAATAAGGCAGAGTGACAGCTGACAAGAAAGATCCAAAAGTTTTACGTCTTCAGTTGTTAGCTTATTTGTAAAAGAACAGATTAATTACTGCTAAATTAACATTTTTGGATAAGTGATGTAGAACTAAATGCTATGAAATAAGTATTTAGTTTCACTGTTTTAAATAAATATTTAATGCTTCATCTTTGAATGACTGTATTAGTAAATAAGTAACACAAACATATGTATCAAGGTATACAGTTGCTCTTTCACAACAATGTCACTGTTGTTTTTAAGAGACTGAATCAAGTAACACTGATTACAGACCTTGAACTGTGGGATTGTCATTTCAAAAGATTTGTCTGTTATTTGTCCTGAAGGGTCTGCCACTTTTAGCGTCACTGTAACATAAGGATACTTCAGAGACCTGCAGGTGTCAGAGCTCATCGCAACTCCCAGCTTCCATTTAATATCTACAAACTACGAAGAAAAAAATCATTGGAAACAATGTTAAAGAAAGATCTAGCCTACCATTGCTATTCTGCTGGATGGATGTTTTACAGACAATATAGGACATCTAGAGCTCATATCCAAGTGGGAAACAAACATATACATTCAGGTATTATTGTGAAGACAAAATCATCTGCCCTTCCTTTCAATATGAGCAATTTAATAAGTTACTTCACTTAATCTGTTTTCCTTATTCAAGTACTGTCAATAGTCAAGTGCAATCTGTTTAATCTAGTAAGAAGAGCTTGAGCCACAGAGTTCACCTGGTTTGTATATCATTCATGCTTTTGTCATGGTTTTTTTAGAAGTTTCTAAATCAAGTGGAAACATGATAAAAACCTCGGACAGTGCACAAAAATTTTATAATAGTAATAATGGGAAAAAAATTAAGGCATTTCCTAACTGTATTTTAGATAAATCAAAGTACATCATAAATACATTTCAGGTAAGTTAGCATTTTCAGCCTTTTATGATAGGCAGAACTGTTGAATAAAGAAGTGAAAAGAGCCTTACTAAAGGCTCTTTAGTAAGGCTAAAGAAACTTACTATCAAGCCTCAGACAAAGATTTTTTTTTCCCCCCTAATTCCGTACTCTTTTAAACTGTTGTTAGAAAAAAAGATCTTAAAATGCAAATACACTCTGTGTTATTTTTTCAAAAAGGGAAAAAAAAAGGAAAGGGAAAAATCAACAGAAAGTATCTTTAAAAAAAAGTTTAAACTTAAGGGAGACAAAGAATAAAACAATCAAGTGCTGGTGTTATCAACTCTAAAGAACAATTCAAATTATATTTAAAACAGATTTACATAAACAGCTAATACAATTGTCTGCCACACTGACTGCCACTCACCGTCCCTCATAGTACTACGAAGCACTCACTTTTAAAAAGGTATGAAATGTGACTTTATCATCCAAACAATAATATTAGAAAACCGTTCAGCTTTTAGACAACTTTTATTGTATATGCTTCTTTATCCGGGTAGACATTTGGCAACATATATATATATACACGAAAGCTTTCGGCAGTCAAGATACCACCATGTGCTTGACAATGCAACGTACACAATGAAGCACTGACATTTCTGAAAAGTTAATAGTTAGCTCAACTGCATTTTATCGTTTAGTTACCTGCCCCACTGTGGCCATATTTCTTGCATCTTCTGACACACTAATGGATTTGCCCTGCTCATTCCATACATGACGAATAACTTGAACTGCATGTTTTGGCAGCACGCTAACTGCATTGCCCAAGGTGGTGACGAGTTCTTCCGTAGAGAGAGTGTTTCTGGCTGCTGTGCTGTAAATATATCCAAAGAACACCACATCAATTTCATTCTCCGTGAATTTAATAAAATTTCTCACTTCACCCCAAATAGGCAATTTTTAATTTCTCTTTATGTGTCTATGTACTTTACAATAATTAGGCAGCCTGTGATTATTTTTTTTTTCAGAATATTTTACTCGTCTTTTGTATGCACATGCAAAAAACCAACATGACTGGACTTCTAATGTGTCTTAATATGCAGAGACCAAGCTTTGCTGGGCTTGCACAACACAACATTAAAACAAAAATAATCACAGCCTCCAAGTGCTGTTGCAACTGAAAAAAGGCATAATTCAGTGAAAGATGTGTGCATAGAGCAGTTAAACAACATTATTACTTTAGAAACAAGGCAGTTCAATTAAACACTTAGGAGAGGTAATTTAAGTATCACCAAAAGGCAGGGAAGGACCTCTAGGTAATGGTATAATTGGTACTAACAGGAGTCAAATGATGCAATAAACCCTCAACGAAAAGGCAGCAAGTCTAGAGGGAAACTGCCACTCGATTTCCTCTACAGAAACAGGTAAAAAAAGAAATTCCCACCCTAGGTTTGTTCATGCAGATCCATTCCTCTTAAAGAGACATTAATAAAAGAGAAAACCAGTTGGTCCTCCAAGTAGCATGGTCTAATATAATTTAAGGATTTATATTTTATAGAGGAAAAAATAGTATGTTAAATTTCTACTAGTATATTTTCTTCAGCCATATTAATGTTACATAACATGTTTAGATACTAGATATTAAAAGAACAAGCAAGAACTTGAAAATTTTATCTTTCTGAAAATAGAAAAACTTACAGCAAAACAATAGCTGAAAATACTACCTAAAAACTCTACCTTAATCATGGCAGAGTTCAACATTATAAAACGGTGTGCCCTTCAAATGGGCACAAATGCTGGTTTCTAATCTCTAAGAAACAAGAATTTTTTAGAACATGCTTATTCCAGGCAAAGGCCTAGCTGACTTTGTTCTAAGATCCTGCCTGCAAGCTTTAGAACTACTGGGAAAATAAAAGAGGAAGTTAAGCTCAGTTCTAAAGCTTGCAGACAGGATCTTAGAACAATTTCTTCTCTTTAGTTTTTTTTTATTACAAAAAGTGAGACTATATATTAAGTAACTACACATTTTTTAAGAACATAAACTAAGCCCAAAAGTTCTTTTTTGTGACTGAGAGCTACAAACTTTTGCCCTTTTCCCAAATCAGTTCATTTTATACCCACATTTGATGTCACTTTTTAATACCACTATGAAGTTGGGGTGGACGTAAAAAAGGCATGAGGCAAAGTAAATTATTTTGTGCTTACCTAAATAGAAAGGAAATAATGTTAGCTATTTTTGCCAGGTCACCAACATTAATCTCAATCCCAGATGTTTGAATTCTCTAGAAACAGAATGTTCAAACAATTACAAATAATAATAAATTATGCATTAATTAAAACCTCTTTGTGTATACACACACAAAAAAATGGATTCAGGGAATCTATCCTTTACAGCATATACAGCTAATATACTTGCTTATAAGTGCTAGTATCCAAACTTACCTGACACAGTTCAGCTGTATTTACACCTGGGATCTTATGGTTCAGATGTTGAATTATTTGTTCACACTGTAAAGAAAGTAAGTTTGAAAACATTCTTAATGCATATTTTAATATATAAGACAAAGCTAGTTTAAATACTCGGAGATTACAAAACAAAAAAGAAAACCAGTTAATGCAAAAATGGATAACAGGAGGATGCTTTAAATGCAGAGTGAAGAATGAAGCCATTGAAATGACTGATTTTAAAGTTACATCAAATCCAAGAAAAGAAAATAAACTCAGTGAAGACTTTTAGTTACTACCCCACTAGCTATTCCTACTACAGTCATCCTGTTCAAATGCACACTACAGTAAACAAGCTGAATGTTTTCCAGACAAGCTAGCTTGATATCTCGTTTAGATGAAAGGCAAAAATACATTTTAAAAAATCTTCTGTGATAAAGACATAAATTTAAAGCAATCCCATTGCTCTTAGCAGGACTGGTCCATTTTATGAGTCATGTAAATCTAAGCTACCACATACATAAGATTCCCTTTGCAACTGACAAAAACCAGAAGAGTGTAAACAAAAAGGTTTCCTAGAATCAAAGAGTGCCAGAAGCCCTTCCACATCCCATTTATTGCCCTACTTACCAGTTCCGCAAAAAAATCTTGAGGTATTAAATTAATCTTATCTGCTGCACTACCAACATCTGAAAAACACAAGCAGTAGTGATCAGAAGCAAATCCTTAAGTGTTATGGTAATAAATCCAGTCTCTCTCTGAAGAATTCCGAGGTCATCATGCATGCATTTACCTCAAAAGCAAAGCTTTCTTTAAGGGAGTGTGTCCTGAATTGCATTAACATAACCTGCTCAGCATCCCAAGTAAAGCCTAATAGGAGCGACTCCGTAAGGCCTCAGAGCTCCAGACAGGGTCTATGCAATTGCACAGTTTGACAGCCCTGAATAACTCCCCCGACCCTGTGGAGCAGTATCCGCACCAAGTCCCCCAGCTTGCCGAGAAGCCGGGCATGCCCAGGGCTGCCCTCGGGCACCGGCAGCACAGCACCGCTGCTCTCCCTAAGGCTACGCTGCTACATCCAGGCCGCCTC
>NW_009206484.1:0-1786 GCF_000690835.1 Fulmarus glacialis | reverse complement strand
CCCCAAGGCCCCTTGTCCCCATAAACCCTGTCCCCAGGGTCCCCATCCCCAGGGTCCCTTGTCCCCACAGACCCCGTCCCCAAGGTCCCTGTCCCCAAGGCCCCTTGTCCCCATAGACCCTGTCCCCAGGGTCCCCATCCCCAGTGTCCCCTTGTCCCCACAGACCCCATTCTCAGGGTCTCTGTCCCCAACCCCGAGGTCCCTGTCCCCAGGGTCCTTTGTCCCCAGGGCCTCGCTCCACAAGGCCCCTGTCCCAAGTGTCCCTTGTCTTCATAGCTCCTGTCCCCAGTGTCCCCTGTCCCCATGCTCAGGATCCCTGTCCCCATAGTCCCTGTCCCCACAGTCCCCATCCCAGGGTCTCCGTCCCCATCCTCTGGGGTCCCTGACCCCATGGTCCCCATTGCTGTCCCTGTCCCCAGGGGCCCTGTCCCCAGGCTCCCTGTCCTCAGGGTCCCCAGTGTCCCCATCCCCAGGGACCCTGTCCCCAGGGACCCCAGCATCCCTGATCCCAGTGTCCCCAATATCCCTGATGTCCCCAGTGTCCCCAATGTCCCCGCGCCATCAGCCTGTCCCCTCATCACAGCGCCCGTCCCGGGCTGTGCCAGCTCTGGCCGGGTCCTGCCACCGCTCTGGCGTCCCCTCGGCCAGACCCGGCCCCCCGAGGGGACATGGGGACCCCGGGGGTGACTCTGTGTCGGGGTGAGGGGGACACGGGCTCGTCCGGTCCCCAGGAAAACCGACAGCGATGGCACTCGGCTGAGTAAGGGCTCATCACGCGGCACGGGGACACGGGGGGACACAGGAAGATGATGGGGACACAGGAAGACGGGGACACGCAGGGACATGGGGGACACAGAGACATGGGGGACACAGAAGCACAAGGGACAATAGGGACATGGGGGGACATGAGAAGACGGGGATACACAGGGATATGGGGGGGACACAGTGACATGGGACGATGGCAATGCACAGGGACATGGGGACACACAGGGACATGGGGACATACAGGGACGGGGGGACACACAAGGACATGGGACAACAGGGACACGGGGGGACACGGGAAGATGAGGACACACAGGGAGATGGGGGACACAGGGACATAAGGACATGGTGACAAGCATAGGGACATGCAGATGCACATGGGGACATGTGGGAACATAAAGACAAGGGGACACTATGAGCATGTGGGGGGACACATGGGGACACGGGGGACACGAGGACATACATGGGGACATGGGGGGATATAGGGGACTCACGTGGGGACATAAGGACATGGGGCGACAAGGGGACAAAATGATATAGGGACACACATTGGGACTTAAGGACACACATGGGGACATGGAGGACACATAGGGGGACAAAGACATGGGGACACAGGTGATGCGGGGACATGGGGGACAACATGAGGACATGGGGACACATGGAGACATGGGGGGACACACATAAGAACAAAGACATGGGAACATGGGTGACATGTGGGGACATGGGGACAACATGAGGACACAGGGGACATGGGGACACACAAGAGAACACAAGAACACGGGGACACACGCGGGTACCCCACCATCCTGTCCCACCTGTGCCGGTGCCACCGCCTGTCCCCAGTGCCACCATCTGTCCCCTGTCGCGGGTGCCACTATGTGTCCCCAGTGCCCCCACCTGTCCCTGTCACCACTGCCTGTCCCCAGTGCCACCATCTGTCCCCAGCACCACGCCCGTCCCTGATGTCATTACCTGTCCCGGATGCCACCACCTGTCCCTAATGCCACCGCCTGTCCCTGGTGCC
>NW_009206483.1:1982-2271 GCF_000690835.1 Fulmarus glacialis | reverse complement strand
TTTAAATAAGCTGCCACCAGCAAAGTGATGAGAAATGGATATGCAGTTTGGATATGCATCCTTGCCGCGCTCCTGCTTCCTCTTTTGATCAGGCACCCCAGGGACTTTGGGGGTCACGCCAGGCTCCCCAGGACTGTCATTCCTCGGGGCCACCCCACGTGGGCCTGGGGAAATAGGATCTCCCGGTGTGGCCTCGGGCAAATCCTTGAGCAGCCGTGCAGGACGGGGACAGCAATCCTTCCTCCCACCGTCTGCTTCGCCTGCGAGCACTCGGAGGCAGAAAAGGAAT
>NW_009206483.1:1668-1869 GCF_000690835.1 Fulmarus glacialis | reverse complement strand
GTGCCCGGAGTCCGCTCTCTTGTGCAGTTATTCGGTCCAGGATCTCCAAGCCAAAGCAGCAGGGCTGCTGTGTAACCGTCCTCTGTGCAAATCCCTCCCAGGATTTTGCTAAAGGGCTCCCAGGCTTTTTCACTGGTAACCCAGTGTGGCCACTGGTCTGAGTGGGTCCCAGCCGGGCAGGGAGAGACGGAGCAATGCAGG
>NW_009206483.1:588-1616 GCF_000690835.1 Fulmarus glacialis | reverse complement strand
GGAGCCGTTCCCCATCCTGTGGCACTGCTGGTCCAGTTTCCCAGCTGAGGCCCCACGGACAAAGCAGACGTGGGTGGGTTGGATGGAGGCGGCATGACCTGGGGACTCGGGACACTGTAGAAACGGGCGCAAAAGATCCCGTGTGATTATTCTGCTGCAAAAGGTGCATCTTCTGCACCCCTGTCTTGAAGCCTGGCACGGCGGGTGCACGCGCAGACCGTGCCCCGGCGGTGCAGGCTCCTCCTGGCCCTTCTCACGGGGTGTTTTCTGTATTTACAACTTTAAACATATTCCCTTTTCCCAGGAAACCACCGGTGCCGAAAGCCTATCCCCTCTCAGCCCTGCACCGAGCCCCACGCTGCGGGCACAGACCGCAGCGGGGAGGTGATGCAGGGACAGTGGCACGGGGTCTGCCCCAAAACACGGCTGCGAGTGCTGCGCCTTGTCCCAGCGAGCCGGGGCTTCTCGCTTCGCGTCCCAGCTTGTCCCTTGGAGCTGTGTGTGCACCTCCACTGCTTGTGTGTGCATCTGCTTGTGTGTGCATCTGCTTGTGTGTGCATCTGCCTGCGTGTGCATCTGCCTGCGTGTGCATCTCCCCCACCCGCGTGTGCCCCCCTCCTGTGCCGCACCGAGGGCCCCGGGGCTCGAAGCGGTCATTTCCCAGGCATCCGTCCGCTCCGGGAGGCGTCGGGTGTGCAACACGCACAGACTTCGCGCTGAAGGAGGCCGGGCTCCCAGCGCGGTGTTTTGCAGCCCCTCCCGGCCCCTGCGGCCCATTTTAAAGGAAACCTCCCCGGCTGCGGCCCACTCCTCTCACAGCCCGAAGGGGGGTCGTGGAAGGAGAGTTTGGCACCGGTAAAGGTGGCTCAGGGTTCGAGCAACCTCCCTCCTGCTCGGCTGCCTGTCGCTGGCTGGCAAAGCCCATCTGAGAGCGATTCTTGAGAGCTGCTCCTGCTCTCAAGGAACTGGTGCTGGGATGGAAACTCTGGCGGGGGAGGCGGGCGAGAAAACGGCCCGCACCCGCGCCG
>NW_009206483.1:0-396 GCF_000690835.1 Fulmarus glacialis | reverse complement strand
GAGGAAGAGGTCTGAGGAAGGCAGGAGGCTCCTGGAGCGCCGTTTCCCCGGGGGAGCCCCACCCGAGCGGCTGCGTGCGGCTGCGGCGCAACGCGCCAAGGACGTGACACCTGCCTTGGCCCCACCAAGGACCGCGGGCGGTTCCTCTCCCTCTCCCCGCATCCACCGCCCCATCCCACCCCATCCCATCCCAGTTTAGACCCAGCGACGAAGGGTGCCCCACCACCTCCCTGCCCCTTTGCCGCCGTCTCCTCGCTTCCTCCCACCCTGCATTCCTGGGATCGGCTCCCAGCCCCCGCGGAGCTTAGAAAACTTTCCAAGGTCGTGGCTGGTGCAGCTGCGCTGGCAGGGAACGGCGCGGAGCGGCCCTGCTCGCTCGGGAAGCAAGATGGTGCG
>NW_009206482.1:0-7414 GCF_000690835.1 Fulmarus glacialis | reverse complement strand
GATTCTATGATTCTATAATAGTTTTTTCTCATGTTAATTTGATTTCTTATATCAGATTGCCAGTGAGTAGGGAGAAGTTATGTTGCTTAAAAAAGGAAGTACCTAGAAATAGAATCCTAAATTCATCATTACTTAATAACGTTTTCTTCTCGATTTTGAAACTATTGCAGAAAATTTGAAATACAGAATGATCAAATCCTGAAAATGCATATTTGAATATTATTTTTATAAATATTTCCTTTCAGTCACATTATGTTGCACAAAATCAGATCTTAGTCCGTTTTCTTTTGATTTGCTACTTTTCCTCTTCTGTACTTATAAAATTCTGTTGTGGAGTTTGGGGCGAGAGGTTAGTGTGATAATCTGTGTCTATATTTGGAAGACTACTACTGTGGGAAAACCATAGAAGTTAACAAGCAATTTAGTTGTAGCAGAAACTATAGGGCTATAGTAGAAGCATCTACTATTTCCTGTTTTTTTCAAAATATATTACAGTTTGAATAAACGCTTTGTCCCTTGCACAACTAAAATAGTGTTTTTCTTTTAGCACTGTCACTGCTGCTCTATTCTGTCTTCCAAGTGTTTTCAGTTCAGTTCTTTAATTTGTCTTGAAGGGCTTGAATGATCTCAGGCCTTCCTGCAGGCCGAATATGTTTTATCTGCAGTTTTTTCCAGCCTGTGAAACTACTTATTTTGTGGGTTTCTTTTTAAATGTTACAGTGTATTCTGTTGATCAATGAAGTAAATATTTAAAGTTTGTTTATTTGTTGTTATTGTAGGCATTGGATCAAGACAGAACTGCACTACAGAAGGTGAAAAAATCTGTGAAAGCAATATATAATTCGGGGCAAGGTAAGACATTGTTTTCAGTTTTACATGAGAACCTAAGCATTTGATTTCAAGTTTGAGAAGTGTCTTGCAATTTATCCTGTTGAAGTGTATACCGTTAAGAGATGCTTATTTGTTTAGGAGTGTTTGGATTTAAAAATTTTCTTTGTTTCTGATTATACATGAGATTAATGTGTTGTCCAACCCTTTCACCATCATATTCCTTCTCAAAGGCCTCTAGGAGAATTCCCATGGGTAAATTTTCCTGCTGTCATAACATTTCAAGCAGTTACCTTCAACTATTCAATCTAGGCAATGTCCTAGGTTGAATTTATGCAGTGTACTTGTAGGTGAAGTAAGAATGAGAACTTGTTAAAAAGTTTAAAAAATAAATAACTAAAAAGGAATATTCTACAAATAGATGTGTTTGTTCCTTCAACACTTGGCTCCCCCCTCATAACATGAACAATAAAAATGACGCATCTCCCTTAGATAAAATAGTGGAGATTTATCATTATTTTGCTTGTTTGAAGACACTGTTGATATTTTATTGGAGCTATAGTAATAACTTTGATGAGAGGATAGGTGGCTGGGATATGAATTGATAAACAGTTTGAGTTCGGTAACAAATGATGATCAAACACAGATCAATATACAAATTAGGTTTTAAAAATGTTATAAAGTATACCTGGCTTCTATCTCTGCTTCTCTTAAGGTCATAAAAACTGCCAAAGGCAGATAGGGTAGCAGGGCTGTACACCTTCCAATAACCGTCTGGTTGTAAAGACTGGATTTTAGAAAATCCCAGTTCCTATTCCCTAGCGGTAATAATCAGTTTAGCAAATATTTTCCTTATGCAGAGCTGCATCTGAGTCCCCTTAGTTTCTGCGTTGTTTTGTGTGTGCTGTCCCATTAACTCGTGTTTATGGAAGTGTGTGGGTTTTTTAATATATTGTAGATTCTTAACTTTTCTCTTCTGCCAATGACTGATATTGTTACTCTACTAGCACCATGTTTTAATTAGCTTTTCTGTAACTTCAGTTGATGAGGAATGTGAAGACTGTGAAGCCTGATACAAAGTGAGAATACTATTTGGTACATGTGTATTTAGTTTTATGCTTTTAAAAGTATTTAGATGCTCCAGGCAGCTTTTCCATTTGAAAGTACCTACTTACTGAATTTCAAAACTGATGAAAATTGTAGAATACATGAAATGTGTTCTGCCTGTTTTGAAATATATAAATGATACTAGAGATTTTAGCTATCATTTGATTTGAGTCTTGTAATAAAAGTAATACTGTTTTCAATGCCTGTAAGTAGGTCACGTTATATCATGAACTAGTCGCACTGAGTAAAAGCAATAGAAGGTTGGTTAATGGTTTTAATTGGCTGCCTCTGCACTTAAAAAGGACCAGAGATAGGTAGCTGTTTTTCTCTTTTTTTTTTCTTTCTTTTTTTGAACAAGTCTTGTTTCAAAGGTTAGTGTGAATTCTTTTGGATGAAGAAAGCACTATACATAACACTCTAGCTCCCTCTTCAGAATGCTGTTGTGATAGGCTACATTATAATTTGAAAAGGTGTGTACAGGAGGCAATTCATGCAGTAAGTGATAAACATAAACTAGGATTAGTAAGAGCAAGACTAAAAGCATGTGTTATACATGTGAAACCTTGTAAAAATAAATATAAAAAAGTGACTGAATTAAAACTTATTATTTTGCCTGTTTGTACAGAGAGAATTTCTAAGCCAGCTATTTTCTTATGCTTCAGTGATGAAAGTGGATTTTGTTGATGTTTAACTTCATGTAAAACATACTAAAACCAGCTGTAAAATGCATTGTTGTTTATCAGTTCAAGCAAGAATTCGGTGGCTATTTTTGTATTTCAAAAGAAAGCCTCTAACTACATTTTAAGAACTCAGTTTTGGAATTTTCTTTTACAAATTTGTTTGCTAGAGGGTGAGACCATATTTAAATTACTAGAGTAGGAAATGTTTTTTTAAAACTTCCCTGCTTCATAATCTCCTTTTGACAACTCTAGCTGGACTGGTGAGAAATGGTTATTCAGGGGCAAAAGAAATTCTCTTTTCAGTTCAGCAATCCAATTCATACTCTACCAAAAGTCATAGCTAGGATTTTTTGGGTTGTATTGGGGTTTTTGTTTTGGTTTGGTTTTTGCCTGAAGTAACAGTTGAACAGTGACATTTACACAGTGCAATGTCTCATACACAATTCTTCAGAAAAACCTAGCCCTCTGGTGTGTTGGTTTGTTGTTCTTCATTGCTGAATCATGAACTGCAAGGGACTCTCTTCTATTATGAAGAGAGCTTAAATGTCACCCGAATACTTTTTGCTTCTTGTGCACATCCGTCACCCATTTGTCGTATTTAGATTTAGATCTACTTCTGTGGAAATGAAAACATACCAGCTCAGAAATGTGAAAATCCCTTTGAAAGATCCCATCCCTGTCTAAAAGAACTGTTTGGGAAAGTACTGTTTATGAAATCCAGTGAGACATGGAAATTGATACCTCTTTCTCACCTCTTCCTCCTTATCTGGCTTGCTGTTTATTTCTCCCATGATAGATTGCATCTGTAACTAGGAACCATCATACATGAATGGTGCTTGAACTTATTGGAGAATCTGTTCTGACTAGCTTTCCCATAACATTTGGATTGAATTGTAACTTGCACAATTAGTTTTGTTGTAGATTTTTCAATAGCTCTTTTTCATTAGTTCCCTGGTATAAGTCCCAAATATAGTCAAAAGAATTTACACAATGGAGAAATAAAAACATAAAATCCATGCAAGACCAAAAGTACTGAGTCGGACCAGCAATGCATGTGTCTCCTGCAATGATCAACAGCAGATGCTTGAGGAAGTAGAAAAACGGTGCAAAGATGGAGTGATTTTTTTTATTTATTTTTTTTTTTTAAGACTTTCTCAGCTCAGAGTGATATGAAGGCCAGGAATTACTGAGTCAAGACTGATATCGTGATGCTTGATACTTCTTAATGGACTTTTAAAATTCATTTTATCTAAGGAATTTAAATTCGTATAAATCTTTATCATTCATGGTCTTGCATCAATGTAGTTAAATGTACCCTTGCTCCCTTGCAAAGTTGTTCTGTGCATGCTCTTCAGGCCTCAAGTCCCCTGAGGAGCAGACTGGCCCTGACTCAAAGCATTGGCCTCAAGCCTACCAGAATGACTCATTTGATGTGAAATTAAGGCACTTTTGCGAGTTCTGGGGCTCGAGAATTGTAGGGGGCTTTGAAGTCCCAAAGCTTGCTGGAGTAGTGTTGGAGGACTTTTTGGTGGATGAACCCAAACTGGATTCAGTGTCATCCATTCTACCTGTTGAAATAGGTTTCTGGATTGAGTTGTTTCTGCAGTCACCCACAATATCCCTCTTCTGAACTCAGCAGCCCTAGGGGGGCTTGGGGGTTGGTTTGCTTGTTTGTTTTTTGCAGAAACTGTCACGTAGATTTAATCATCCATACTCTCTTTCTCCAAAATGGCAGCATAGACTTTATTTTTTAGAACAGGGAAGAGGAGGAGTGAATTTTGGGCAACAGTAACAGGAACTTCACACAATATTAAGGGTTTAAACATGCTGTGGCAATGTTTTTATGTTGCTCTATTGCATGCTCTGTTTCTTTCTTAATAATTTCTGATGTTCAGCTTTGTTTTGCTTGGTACTGAATGTTGAGGCGATATAACTTCAGAATGTTTCTTTATAATGTCTAGTTACACAATAACTTCTTAAAGTTAGTAGTGTTTTCCCTCGTGTGTTGCGCTACTTAATGCACGCTTTCATACATTGGCCATTCAACGTGGGATTCCTCATCTAACTTGGGAGCTACCCAGGAGCTAGCCTGTTGCGGTAGACTCTGTGCACAGTTAATGTGTGTAGAGACTGCCAGGATGAGAGACATCTGATTTCCTGTGTGATTAGATTAGGATGAGCTGAACTGTAATGTTTCCTATCCTGAACGTAAAGGGAAGGGTAGACCCCAACCTCCAATATGGATATCTTTGCTGTAGAAGTCTGTGCTTGGACAGATTAATCTCATCTTTGGAGTCAGCTTTTGTTTCTATTGCCCTGAATAATTTATAGTATTGTATGGAAAAGAAGAATAGCATTTATCACTATGAATCTTATTTCCTAACTCATTTATAAGTTTTTAAACAGTGTGGGCCTGATCACTGTTCCATACAGGACTTCACTGGTGACCTTACTCTGTTGAGAAAATAAACTCTTTATTCCTTCCTTTCCCCCACGTCATCTTTTTGACCTGTTTTCCCTCTGTGTGAGGCTCATCCCTGTTATCCTTTGTTTGCTTAGTTCCTTTTACTGTTTTGATGAGGGACAGACCTTTCAAGAAATCCAAACAGATATTTTAATGTGGATTTCCTCTCCCCACATGCTTGTTCATCCCCTGGGGGGGAGTTTTGTGAAGTAAAAATTTATTTTTATAAAACCCATGTTTCTTCTTCAGCATTTTGTATTTATCCACACGTCCACTAATTCTGTTCTGCACTGTAGTTTCTACAAATTTGCCTGAGGACTATATCAGCATTACTGCTCTGCTGGTGCATACTTGAATTCAGAGTTCTCTCTGGAGCTCTTATTAAAAATAGCTATTATATTTGCTTCTCATTCTTCCTGTAGTATTGAGGCTGTTATAAATAAGAGGCTTTACTTTACAACTCTATAGTTTGCCTATTTTATTCTTCTGTACTTGGGTCTAAGTGACTTGCCATTGCTCATTTTGTCAGCTTTTATGAATTCTACTGTTAGCACTTAGATTTGGTATAAATCCACTGAAGCAGAGTTGAAAGAATTCTTCTATGAGAACTTCTTCAAGCATATCAGTGATGAACACAGATGCAAAAAGAAGTCATTTACCTTTTTGGGCTGGCTTATCTCTCTTATCTCTCAGTGCTCTGATACCGTGGTAATCTAGAGAACATTGCAGACTTACTGAGATGCTCCTTGCTCTGGTAATATTTGAAAGATGCTTTTATTACTTTTCCCTTCAGCAATCTCCATCCAGAAGGCATTATTGTTATCGAGTCCGGATAAGAATATGGTGGTCAAATATTTTTTTCTTTTCTATTATTTTTTCATTAGATTTCAGCTTTGTGAAGGGTGAAATGAGAAAGGATGCTTTCTTATTTCAAGTAACTTCTTTTGTCATCCTTTTTAACCTTGCCAGCTTTCTTGCTTTTTCTAAAGTCCTTCTGAGTCTTTTTTCATGTGTGTGTTTTTCCATTCATAAATGCAGCTTGGCTCTGACCTTGGTTATTTTTCCTCTGGCTACCCGTGGAACAAAGCCGTTTTGTAAGTGCAACATAAAAATAGTTTCAAGTTGACCAGGATTCTGAATCATGATTCTTTTTTTTTTTTTTTTTTTTTTTTTGACTTAACCAGATATGCAGAGATAATTCTCAGTAATAAAGATGTTCTTCAAGTTTCTTTGGGTGTAATTTAAGTATAATCAGTGACAGGAGAGAGTTGCGCTTTTGCATTTTTCTTCTGTAAACTATTTAACTTTTTTTTTTTGTTCTTCAGTGTTTGCAGGATAATGTATCTGAACAAAACTGTTTTAGACAAAGGAAATCTAAGGCTTTAATTCTAGTGACATGTTTTCTAGCTCCAGTATATAAAGGCTGTTCTTTAACCTCTCTTCACAGTATTTGTTCTTCAGTTTCCTTACTTAATATGCACAAGTAGACATGAATTTCACTGGGTTCAGAAGCATATGCTAAAATTTTGGTAACTTTTGAATGGGAAATAAACATAGTACTTAATGTTGTGGGTTTCAGTGAAAGAGTACAAATTCTTTATATGCCTTGGGAATTTGATCTAAGTCTTCTGTCTTTGTCCTGGGAAAAGTTTACCACAGGGTGGTGGCTTTAGGCATAGACAACTTCAAGTGACTGCCTGGGGCAGCAGAACAAGGTGGGATTCAGCCCTGGGAATCCTTAAGCCTGAGCCTCCACAGTGCTCGGGGCTCGGGGCAAGAGTGCTCCCTGCTTCTGGTGAGTATTGCTGTGTAGCAAAAGGCTGCTGTAAGCTGCTGTGGCTGTCGTTCCTTCCTCTGTTGCTTGGATTTGTGCCTTCAGGTGCATTTGTATTATTTCCTCCTCTTAACACATAATCCTCAATATACGCATTATAGCGCAGAACTGAGGGTTGCTGCAACATTGCTGTGCAACGAGCCCTACCAGGGTTTTCTAAAAGACAAAGGTAAATTCTGTGCTGAGTGTTTCTCAGAGATAGAATAGAATATTTCAGTCGGAAGGGACCTATAATGATCATCTAGTCCAACTGCCTCCAGTTGAAGGTGTGAATTGTGGAGAAGAAAAGATGCATCTTTCAGCTCAGAAAATAACACTCCTGTATGCAGTCGAGTATGTTGCTTCATACTACGTCTGCTGTTCTGTAGTGAGGCCCTCAACATGGGCTCAGGTACTGGCTGCCTTGCCAGATCCAATCGGGGAGGGGATGACTGGTGAGGCCCCTTTGAAGGGAGCTCCCTTCATCAGCTCCCTTAGCCAGGTACACTCTTCGCTGGGTAA
>NW_009206481.1:327-1701 GCF_000690835.1 Fulmarus glacialis | reverse complement strand
GACCTGCCGAGGACCGAGGGGTGTTTCTGCGACCGGGGCTTCATCTTCAGCGGCGAGCGTTGCGTGTCACCCCCCGCCTGCGGTTGTCACCACCAGGGACAGTACTACCACCGGGGAGAGGAGTTTTACCCCGAGGACGGGTGCGCCAAGCGGTGCCGTTGCACGGCGGCGGGGACGGTGACGTGTCGGGCGGCCCCGTGTCCCCCGGGACAGGAGTGCCGGGTGGAGAGAGGCGTACGGGGTTGTCACGGTGGGCAACGCGGCCGTTGCGTCCTCTTGGGCACCCGGCGCTTGGTCACCTTCGACGGGTTGAATTTCACCCTTGGTGGCTCTTGCCGCTACGTCTTGGCCAAGGTCTGCCAAGAGGGTGGCCACGAGTTGGAGGTGACGCTGGAAAATGACGGAGGGGTCAGCGTGGGCTCCCGGATCACCATGCGGAGCAGGAACACGTGGAGAGTTGACGTGAGTGTTTCTCTTCTTGGTGGGCAACCATCAGCTCAACCCCTTTGAGCCGTAGCCCCATCCCAATGGGTCACCCTTGGATGGATCCTGCTAACCTCATCCGTCAGGATGCTGCTCGTCCTCTTCAGTGGCCCTAAAAAGTTCTCTGAGATCTTTCTTCTCCTCTTCACCTCTTCTCAAAAGCTTTCCAGGATCCTTCTTGTCTTTATCTCCCCTAAAAAGTGCTCTGAGATCCTTCTTCTCCTCTTCATCTCTTCTCAAAAGCTTTCCAGGATCCTTCTTGTCTTTATCAGTCCTAAAAAGCTCACCGAGATCCTTCTTCTCCTCTTCACCTCTTCCCAAAAGCTTTCCAGGATCCTTCTTCTTCTCTTATCTCCCCCAAAAAGCGCTCTGAGATCCTTCTTTTATCTTCCCAAAAGAGGTGTCCAAGATCCTTTTCCTCTTCATCTCCTCTAAAAAGCTCTTCAGGATCCTTGTTCTTATCTCCCCTAAAAGCTCTCCAAGATCCTTCTTCTCCTCTTCCTCTCCCCAAAATGGCTCTCCTGGCCCTCATCCCCCTTTCTCCACCACCTTCTGCCACGATTTCTCCTTTCCCTCTGCCCCCAACCCAATTTCTCCACCGGGGAATGAATCCTGACCCATCACCCTACCAAAATTGGGTTTATCCGCTGGAAAAAAATGCCGGAAAAGGCCGTGGGGTGGGATCTGTGGGCTCCAGAGGGACACGCGTGGGGTGAAACACCTCATCCATCACTGTGAGTGCACCCAAGGGTGATGGGGCAAGGTGAGGGGACATCTCACCCCCTTCATCTCCTTCCTCCCTTGCCCGCAGGTGGACGGGGAGACCCGCGCCCTACCACTATCGGTGGGCGAGGAGAAGACCTGGGTGACCCAAGAGGGGAACAGCATCGT
>NW_009206481.1:0-302 GCF_000690835.1 Fulmarus glacialis | reverse complement strand
TCTACATCTCCACCGCCATCCTCTTGGTCACCGTCCCCAGCACCTACGCGGGACAGATGTGTGGCCTCTGCGGTGACTTTGACGGCAACGGTGACAACGATTTCATGGGACCCAACGGCACCCGGGTCAACGGGAGCCAAGAGTTGGTGGTGGCCTGGAAGTTGCCGGATGAATCCGTACCCTGCTCGGACATCTGTGAAACGTGTCCTGTCCACCCACCGGATGCCACCGGGCCCTACCACGCGGAGAGCTCATGTGGGATGATGGTGGTGACACCGGGACCCTTCAGCGGCTGCCACGGG
>NW_009206480.1:0-2515 GCF_000690835.1 Fulmarus glacialis | reverse complement strand
TGAACGCCCGGGCTTGGCAAACCCGGGAGGAAGAACAGCCGCCGAGTCCTGTGTTGGCTTTTCGGGGCCAACTCATTATGCAGTCGGTGGCAGTAATTGGCGTGTGGGAGTTGCGTTGATGGCAATTGCTGTACTTGGCAGGGAGGAGGAGACAGCTTCCCAGCTGGCCGGGTGCTCTGAGATGCTGATACGATTTCATCATCCAGGCCTAATGGTGAACCGAAAAGCCTGTGTTGCCTTGATGGATAAGGAACACCTTTAATGAGTAGTGAGGACAGGGTTTCTTTCAATCTTGATTGCTCTTGCAGATAGAAGCTTTTGTTTGGGTTTAATGTCAACCAATTTCTATTCCTTCTCTGGACACTGAGGCATCTCGGTGGCAGCAGCGATTACGACAAGTGAGATTTGCTGTGGAGCGACATCAATATAGTGTTGACAACCGATCCACAGCCTCAAAACTCTCCCCCCTAGGGCAAGGAGGAAAAAAGCATGTGTGAGAAGAACACCAGGGGATGTTTTCTGGGCCTCAAAGAAATAGAAGTTGCCCTGTCCACAGGCCTTTACAGGTTTTTTTAATGGATCCTAGTTTACCAGGCTTTTTTTTTTAATATAAAATCCTCTTGCTTGTTTTCACACAGATGTCTTTTATTTGGTAGATAACAATGTGTGTGTGTGTCCTTAAAAGCAGCAAGTACTCCAAGTCATTCTGAAAGTTTGGTTGGTGGTCTAGGTTTTTTGGGTGGTCTTTGAACACCTTCTAAGACTGGACACATTTTTACTAAGAGAAGTTTTATTCCAAACTGGATTCCATTCGGACTTTCCTGAAGGCAGATACTGGAACAGGCTATAAACTCTAGAAAATCGGTCAGATTTTCAAAGAAACTGGCTTTAACTTATCCTGACAACTTTTTTGTCTTCAACTGTTCTATTTTGTTGCAGTTATTGGGACCCAATAGCAGTTTTGCCCTTAGCAACAGCAGGGACATTTTGTTTTTACATCTAAAATCTGTGGCTCCTCAGGGAATACACAGGTTAGACTTAAATTTAAGCACATGAATAATCCTGTGCCTGTTTAGTACAGTGCTGTTGAACCCTGTTTTTCTGAACAGGCATAAAATTACATGCTGTGTACCCATGGGAAGGAGGTGCTTCGAAAATGAGGTCACAGTGTGGGAATGGTTGAAAGCAACTGGTATTGAGGAATGGCTAATGACTTTGAAGACGCTCTAATCAAACATGTAAAGCCAGTGGGGAAAAAAATATTTAATGACATTTTAGATGTGTAACATGCACAGCCACTAGTAATGTCAAGTGAATAAATAAAGAGTAGGCAAGACATTAACAACCTGGTTTGTCATTCTTTAGTGACGCTTTCATCACATTATGACCTTATTTAGAGACTAGTGAGTAGCGTAAGACAGTGTCATATCCCTGCCTGGTTTGCTGTACACAAAGAAGTGCAGTTACAAAACTGCCAAGATACTAATTAATGCATAAAATAAGGCAATGAATAATTCAGCAAATTAGTTAATGGTTTCAAGACAGGGTTGAGCCCTGATGAACTCACGTTATCACTTTGGCTACTGAATTACCTTTTGTGTGTTTGTTACACCTTCTTCAATAGTTACTAATTTTTAAATAGTCATTATAATTATATGGGAGGCTATTAAAAAAAACGCTTTGAAAAACCTCTGTCATACATATTAATCAAAGTTCTTGAAGCCATTCAGAGAAATGCTTAATATCCAAAATTAACAATACATTTACAGTAACAACAATACTTTGCATTTACATCGGTCCTGTCATTTGGAGACCTTAATGCAGTTTACAAAAATGCATAATTATGGATATTAGGGATTTTCATTTGGGGAAATGACGGGAATGAAAGATTAAGTGATTTGCTCAGGGTCAATCCACAGATCTGTGGAGTACTGCCAGTAAAACTCTGCTTTCTTCATCATCAGTGATGATCTCCACCTGTCATTCATTCATGCTAGTTAGCATAAATGAATGTGATTATACTATCATATGCGGAGTCCTGCATTTGGTCTTTGATAATAAGTGAAAATGAAACCAGCAATTTAGTAATAGTTATAGCAGACACATCTATACCATAATTCCAGCTTGAAAAAAACAATCACCTTATCAAATACATGCATATGTGGCTTCCAGGTAATGCAGTTAGCACTCATGGGGAGGGAGCAAGAATTAATCACCGTTCGGTAAAATGCAGAGAACAGCAGAGAGAATACAGAGAATCTCAGTTAAACGTTCGTGCTTGTACCAAATCTCTCACTGCTGTCTAGTCACAGCTAAGCATAGAACTGCACCCTTAGATGCCCGAGTAAGTGATGTCTGTCTCACATATGCCAAATATCCATGATTCCCAAAGCTCCAATATAACTTACGGTGGTTTGTCACCTCTGAACATCAATTTGCATATTTATATCTGGATATAAATTTCTAAATTCAGATTTATATAAAGATATATAAAATACAAATATATTAAAATATA
>NW_009206479.1:325-12574 GCF_000690835.1 Fulmarus glacialis | reverse complement strand
CGCCGCGGTGGAGCCACCCCTCGCTCGGCTGCGAGCTGCCCCCTCTCCCCTTGCACCCTGCCCTGCACCTTCACACGCCCTGCGGGCTCCTCACGCTGCCGGAGACGGTGGAAACGGAGCTTAGAGGCAACCAAGGGGCATCCCGTTATCCCCCGCTGAGGGCAAAGCGGGGTGGATGCCTCATTGCCACAGCCGCGGGGAAAGCGCCCCACACCCCTTCTCCTCTTCCCGCAAGGAGATGACATCGTGTCTTCACTGCAGTGGTATCATCAGAGATCCAAAATGAAGACGGCCACCTCGCCCAGAGGACCCAAACTGCGAATGCTAAAGCAAAGTGAGCAGGATGCCCTAGGAGCCACAGAGAAAAGTAAATAGCTGGTTTGGGGTTTTTGCCAGCCAGGGGTTTCTTTGGTGGCCAGAGCTTGGCTGTGTTACACCAAACCGGCTGGGCTGGGGGAGTCCACGGGGGACTGCTTGTCCTCACCCCCACAGCAAGGAGAAAGGAGAGCAGCATCAGGTGGTCCTCGGAGGAGGACGGCAATGCTGGAGTTCGCTGGATGTGTTTTTCTTCAACTACGCCTTCAGGAAACAGCTATAATTTTAACAACCTCTTTTACCTAATGGCATGTCCCAAACCATACTGCACACAGAGTAAAGCAACCGAATAAACATTACAGAGAAGTTCCACTACGTTTTCAGGCAGCCCTGACAATCTCCCCTAGCCTGTACATACCCATCTGTTCTTTTAGATGCGGTAATTGCAAGCACACACTAAAGTATACTTCAGCAAAAGAGAGGGGAGTTGTATGTACGCTGCTAGCGGTATTCATGGGAACTGTGTCACTCAGGCCCCTTTGAGCATCTCAGACAGAGAGAGGAAGACTGCGTATTGAGAAGGTGAAAACATTAACTTCAGTAGCTGCTTTGCACTGTTTTAAAGGTGCCCGCTTCTCATTTCCACCACCAGTGTCATTTTCCCCAATGACATAGATTAGATAAATCTCTTGAAAGCTAGTTTATGTATGATAGCAATGCAATTATTTTATATTAAGCACGGCTTCATGCGCAGCAACCTACCTGTTAACTCCTGCCCTTCACACAACACGGACAAACAAGCAGTAACAGCGCTTTTCCGCTCATCCCTCCAGCCCGGAGGCTGGAAGCTGCTCCCTTCAGACTAAGCCCTGCGTGCAGGCTGTGCTTTTAAACGGAGCTGAGCTCACAGTCCAGTTTACCAATGCTGGCACGGTCCGGGCCCAAACAGGCACTTTGCTGTGGATGATGGAGAGGAGAAAGGTGACACTTCAGCTCTTGTGGTACCCCTCCACCTTCTCCTCAGAGGCTGAAACTGAGGGTCCAGCCCAAAGCCCCCGTGCCTGCTGCCATGCTTTGTACGCCCTGCACCACCACTGCGGTGGATGTTTGCAGCGAGGGGGGAAGGAGGGGGGCTAACTTTGCTGTCACAAGTCAGAGGAACAATGTGGGACTCCAAATCGCATTGCTAAGGCTTCCTCACACAAACCACGTGTTGATTTGGTGAGAAAAAGAACACGCTGGGAATTGTCATCACTGCAATTGCTTTGGCAGATAAGCACCTCCCTTTGACCTCTGAAAGCTGCATACACAGCACCCTGGCAAAAGAAACACGGCACAGAAGGATGCAGTCCTCAGCTGGAAGAGCTCTACAAGGTCATGCCTTTTACAAAAATGTCCCCTTGCAGCACAGGGTGGAACAACAGGATGTCCTTCCTCAGGCGTGCATGCTCCCGGGCACAAGGCAAAACAGCCCCCAGCACCACATTTTAAGGGTATCAGCCCAAGGCTACAAAAAGCCCCTCCCAGGCAGTCCCTCCCGATACTCACCATGGCGGTGAGGCACTGCGATTCACGCACCGTGGCGGCAGAGCTCAGCAGGGCTGCGAGGATCAGGGTCATGCTGAGGCAGATCCCAAAGTAGAAAGCTGGAAGGAAAGTCGGACACGGGAGCTGCGGTCAGACACCAAGACGTTAGGGCTAACGGAGGCCTGGTCTGATGCTTTCGCCCAGAGAGGGGCCAAAAAGTGCATTTTGGGGAGCTGGTCCAAGAGGACCAGGTTGCAGAACTGAAATTGTTTTATAATTTATTCAATACCCCCCCATCCGCGTATGCTTTGCTTGTCTGGCAGGGCTGTAAGCCTCTGAGCGGTTCCCACAGCTCCAGCAGAGCGAAGCACCCTACAAGGGTGTCGGTCCACCCGACAGACCACAAGCTGTCAATTATTTCAGCGCTCCGATAAGGATCCCCCCGAAAGGGGGGTGCTGATGCGCAGCAGCTCTCCCACGGCCCCTATCGGGACTTCGTGCGCTGCTAATCTGGTGCAACACTCGTCCTCCGGTTTCCTCCTGCCTAAGGCAGGGTCACAGCCGGTACCCCGGGGCAGGGCTCCAGCGCTGCAAAGGGCTTTGCAACCCTCACTCAGGACTAACCCTGCAAAGAGTTAACGCTTGCAAGGAAAGCAAGCGGAAACATCGCTGGAGAGGGGTGGCTGGGAGGCTGCATTAAGTGCCTATAGCCCCTGGTGTGTCTAGGAAAGGGGGAGGGCTGTACCTTAGTTTTGGACTAACACAGTTTTTACACCTGCCTTGTTAAACTGAAATTGAGAACCAGGATCTAGAGAGGGTATGAGCATGTTTAAGCCCAGAGTATAGCTTGGGAGAAGCAGCAGATGAGAGTGCAGCAGAGGCGAGCAGCGTATTTTAGTATCCGGGCTGTTCTCATCTCTTTGCTCTAGCCTTGTACCCGAGACTCAGTTTATGTTTCTCCCTTGCGTAGGGAAAAAACCCCCACATTTCCACCAAAAACAGGTGTTTCCATGCATTTCTCCTCCCAGCCTCAATTTTCTATGCTCTGCTTCAATTCCTGTAACAGTCCCTCCTCCCACGCTCCCAGGGCCCTTCCAGCCCCGCTGCACCTTTAGATCCATCTTTGGCTGAGCCCCCCCTGTGCGTTCACTGCAGCAGAGGGGGAGGATGGGGAGATGGCGAACAGAGGGACAGGAGCGAACGCAGCAGCACCTGAGCACCCTGTGCTCCCACAACACCCTTCAGTGCCAGGCATGCAGGTCTGATACAGAAAAAAAAAATTGCCTGTGGGACTGCGTTAGCCCCAGTGCATCCTCCAAAAGCCAGCCCCTGCCTCCTGCTGTGATGCCTCTGCATTTCCTTCCGCTGCTCTGGGGGATTTTGCAGCTCCTGGGTTCACCAAAGGTCTCGCTGGGACGTGACCGTGACGTACCTGCGTGGTGGATGACCCTGTAGGAGTTGCTCTCCAGGGAGATGTCGCTGATGAGGGTGAAATGGAGCCCGTAGTGGGTGACTGTGCTCAGTGTGGCAATGGACAACCCCAGCAGCTGGAAAAGAAGGTTTTAGCAAGGGGTTGACAAGGCAGCAGCTCCTGCTGAGTGCACACAAAGCTTTGAGGTGTATCTGGATACTCCCGAGCCCCACGCAGATGCAGACAGCCTGATCATCCAAAGACCACTGCATGTACCCCAAAATGCACATAAAAGGACAAACCCCAGACACTTAAACATACTAAAGCTCTTTTTCTCTCTTGCATAATGAGCGCACGCGACACCGTGCAGCCCGCAGTCTCTTGGGCAGCGTCTGTGGATGAAATTCCCACCACGGGAGGAAAGCCCAGAGGATCAATGCTCTTGCAGCAGACCCGTGCAGTCCCACCTCGCTCTGCAGAGTACGCACGTGCAGTTACGAGGGCTGCCAGCTTCAAGAGTGGTTTTGGGCTGGGATGATGTTTCTCTGCTTTGCTCTTTGCAATGCTAGTCCCATTGCCTGCTATTGGCTATATTTCCAATTGTAGAGTGCAAAGAGCTGAGTCTTGTACTACTCTAAGTAATCTGTGCTGGTTTCTGTCTCCACAACACGCTGCTGGGCCATCCGTGTTTCTGTCCCATCGCTGAGCACACCGGGATGCCTAAGGCACGGGGTGACTACCAGCACGTTACCCTCCATGTCGCCCAGAGCAAGTCCAGGTGATGGAGAGGGAACATTTCTGATGGCACCTTGCTCTGGGGCAGGGCTCCTTGCAGCACGACCGGTGGCAGAGCTGGGACAGAGGCACCAACAGCGGGCCAGCTAAAACCAGCTCCAACTCTAGCGTAATGAACCTGGAAAATACAAGATGTGAGGCCACTCCTAGCTAAGATAAGGTTTCATCCTTTTGTGCCTTTACAATACGGAAACACAAGGCAGCTATCCCTGTCTCAAATGAGACAGTCCGGTGTCAACATAATCCCCACTGTATGACATTTTCTAATAGCTTTTGCTGGAGACTTACAGTTTTGGAGACTCAATACACCCAAACCGTAGCATTTTCTGCTTATAACCAACCTAATTTGTGGCACCTACTGATCCTTCATGCTGTGCATTTCTGCGCATCTCGATCCACACCCAGCAAAATGCTGAGCGCAACACTGGTTAGCTCAGATTTCTGAGAAACACCAGTCTAAAATCCTCCCAACAGCAATAACATGATTCTTGCCATCCACGGTGGCTGTGCCTTAGCATCTCCTCTAAACACCTTTGGTACTAATCCTCCTCTGATTTTCTCCAGATGACATACTCTGCTATTTGGAAGAGAGAACAACGCACAGCCACTACAGCCAGTGGTCCCGAAATGTTGAAATTTGGACAAAACTGTAAATGTCACGTGTGGCCCAAAATAAGGCATCACTTTTTAATTACACTCTCTCCAAGCCACCAACCCTCTTTGAACTAAATTCAGATTATTATTATTTTTTACGCTTGCAAGTTGTGATGAAGTGCAACGGCAACAAGCACATACAACTCGAAAACATCCAGCAGAAGCGTTCCCTAGTTTCCACCATTTCCCATCAGCTCTAACAGCAGATGTCAAGAAGCTCCCCTGGAATTTGCTTCAAAAGCTGATAAAAAGGATCCCTAGAACTGCTTTCCCCTTTGCGGTGCGGACCCCCAGGTCTCTCACGTATACTTCCATCGAAGCCTTGCGGTTTCGTATCCTCACTGATCCCACCCGCAGCCGACCGCCCTCCCAGCAACAAGTGTGACTGCAGCGGGTCCATCCTCCCTCTTTTGCTCCAAGGAGACGGGAGCAAATATCTTTTTGCTGAAAACCACCCATTCTGCCCGCAGCGACCTTTCCTTTCTCCGCTGGGTTGTGAAAGAGCTGCAGCGGCGTGACAGCCCTGAGAAACCAGCAGTCTATCAGCGGAGGGGGGGGCGATGCTGGCGGCCAGCGATAACCGCCCAGGGCGCAATGATAACTCGGGCAGTTGGCTTTGCTTGCCCTCCGCCCGCGAAAAACAGAACGTGGGAAAACCAGACCCTCTCCGAGCGGGGAAGGGAAAGGCAACGGTTCACCTCGATTCTGCAGAGATCCCCCCGAAACCTGCCTGCTCACCATGACACAGAGGCTGGTCACCAGCAGCTGGCACTTGGTGGTCCTCATCCCGCACCTCAGTCCCATGGCTGCTTGTCCCCAGAGAGAGCTGGCAGTTGGTCCCTCCAGCTCTTGATAAAGCCTGGGTTTCCACCAAAGGGAGGCATGGCCACAGCGGGGCCTCTCGGGAAGTGTAGTCCCCACCACGTGCCGACGCACCTCCTCCTGCCCCGTTATTAAATCCTGTTTAGAGCAGCCGCCTTCTGCCCGGGCTCTCGGTGGGCTGCCGTCAGCTCCGACACGCAGCCAGCTGGGAAAGGAGGAAAGGCATGCAGAAAAACAGCCTTTGACGGAGTTCGGAGCAAAGCTCCTTAAAAAAATTCTTCAAACTGTTCAATCTAGAGTCAGTATGAAAATACCCTGTTTTTTCCTTTCATTGGGATGCAGTTTTGTGTAATAAACATTGTCACTAACTGTTTTTTTTTTTTTAAATCTGCATAAATAGTATCTTGGGAAAAAGTTTAGGAAAATGTTATTTAGAAAAAAAATAACCTGTTGTTTAAAGAAGACATCAAACCCCCCAAGGAGATCTGCTAAGAGTCTTCCCTCCCCATTTAATAACCACCACGTGGCAATAACCTTTGGCTGAGACTCTATTAAAACTTTTATTTGCAGAGGAGGGAAAAAAATCCCTTTGGTAGTATTTTATTCAGGAAAATGGCTATACACAAATATAACCCCTTGCTCAGGAGACCCTCACTGTCCATGGGCATTTTAACTCTGTCCTTTCCTCTCTCCTAGCACTGAAGACCCCATGGACCCACAGCTACAGAAGACTCGGGTGAATTCTGGTCTTCAAAACCAGCTGCCTGCTGGATGCATATTTCCCGAAAGTAAATCGCAAAGAAGCCTCAAGAACAATCCGGCCAAAGGGATGCTGAATGACTCAGTGCCTTAATCATCCTTAGTTTTGGTGCTAGACCGGTGGAAAAGAGGTGAAAGAGAATAATGGAAAATAGTCGCACTCCCCCCAGGTGGCAAAGGAAGGGGGGAAAAAGGTAAAACCATCCCACATCAGTAACTGTAGCTATAGGAAAATGACAAAGAAGAAGGAAGGGAGTGAAAAAAGGAAGAAAGATGCATTTTGTAGAGCAAAGAGAAGCGAGAGAAAGTGAGTTGCACAAAGCAGTGTGCACAGGAAAAAGCATGTCATGATTTTCTGACTACATCACTAGCTTTCTTGCAAGCTTTCTTGCAAAACATCTTGGTTGCAACCTCCCGAGACACCAATGAGAGCTGCCACAGCCGTTTCTGAAAACAAGTGTCCCCCATGGCTTGTGGGTCCCTGCCCTGGTGGGGTTCCCTGATGCCACTGATGTACCCAGGTGCACATAGAGATCTTCCTACTCCAGCCACCAGCTGGAAACCACCTGAGAAAGACCAACAGATGGACAGGAGGGAAGGAGAGCAGTGGGGAGAGGACTACAGAGAGAGGACAACAGGCTGGGGAGGCAGCTGATGCCCAGCCACACATGTCCAGGAGCAGGAACCAGACACCGTCTGCAGCAGCGCAGACCCCCCGGGGACAGGAGTACAGCTGCAAGGTGACCATGTCCACATGGTCCCCACCACGGGCCAGGTGGGGAAAGTGCCTTATAAAACACTGTGATGGAGTTAGGACTGCGTCAAACGCAGAGCTGTTAGCACCCGTCATTTTTTCTGGCGCTACGGGACAGACGGTTGCGTTGTCACCTGCATTTTCAAGGGGAATGCCCACCAAAGGGGCACGGCTATAAAGCCAGCAGGGTTGGTCCACGGGTGGACTTACAGGCTAAATCTGGAAGGGTTGCAAGAAGGTATGAAGTGCAGCTCTGTGTGTAAAACCAGCCTCAGAGCCCGACCAAGAGCGACGGTGCGTTAGCAGCGAGGGTGCAGCCGTGGTGCACACCGTGAGCACGCCCGGAGCCTGTTTCTCAGCAAGGGACATGAGAAAAACCATTGCAGCCCATCTTCATTTTCCCCTAGTTCCCAGTTTCCTTCCCTAACCCTAAAAGCACACTACTGGAGACCTGTGCAAAGCCAGATCTCACACTAGAGGTCCCCACAGGCCAGCAGAAACCCTTCCCGAAGGCCTGGACCATTCAAGTGGGCTTTCTGAAGGGAATAGATGGGGCAGTTCCCTTCCCAGTTTCCCAAAGGTCACCTCTGTCCACGCAGGAGCCTCGCACCTCACTGCAGGACCACCTGAGAGGTCAAAAAACCATCATCTACACCGCTTGGAAGTGCTGCACAAAAGATGCTCTACCTCCTTTTGTCTCCAGACATAAAACCAGGCACCTTCACTGCCTCACCAAGCTCCCAAAGCAGGTCTGTAACTTTAAACACCTGGGTTTCAACAGCTCTTTCCTCAGGTTTGGTTGCGAATGCCTGTTCCTGGGGAGTTTGCCCACGTCCTCGGATGCTTCAGAGGATTCTGCCACCTCCAGCGCTCAGCGTTCTGCCTTCGTGCCTGCTCCCTCGATTACCTGCTCCGGCGCAGCACTGGATTTGGGGGTGGAGGCATTTTCTGCTGTTTCTCTTTCCTCCATCCTCCTTTATCCCATATAGGTATGGCTTGAAAGATTTCTCTTTGGGGCAGAACATATGTAAATTTCTAACATCAAAAAATAATAAAGAGCAAAAGAATTTACTCCCTCCCCCCAAAAGTCTGTAGCAGGAGCATTAGTAGACCTGGGGCTACTTAAGCCCCAGGTTGGGCTTAAGAGGTGGGGCTCTAGTTGAAGGAGGCACGTTTGGCACATGCAAGGGCACTACCGAAGTGAGCGCAGGGGGAGCACGCGCGCTCATCTTAACTGTGGCCATCGTGGTCTTTGTAACACCTCACTTTCTCCGGGATTAAATCTCCTCTGGGTGCCGTGTCATTGGCATACGCCTGCCTCGGCAGCTCTCTGCCCAGGGAGCCCCGGCGAGAAGCAGGGTATCCCCTCAGCCCCATCCCAGCGGGAAGAGAGGCAGGGCTGGAGGCACGCCGGGGAACCATCCTCGCAGCCAGCGCGCCGGCTGGACGGCAGCGCGGCTTTTTCGGCAAGACTAGGCCTCCTGCCCGGCCTGCCCGCGGCCGCCTGCCCGCCCTGCCGGGTTTTATCAGGTGGTCCCCTTTGCAAGAGCACAACTTATCGCTCCCAAATGCAGTGTAAAAACCACAGGTGACCCCAGCTCCCGCTTGTGGCTTCCTCCCTTATCTCTGGTTATCAGCCGGAGCACGGAAAGAGGGTAGCGAGGCTGAAAATAGCCCAGGGAGCCCAGGTGCCCTCTTCCTCTAGCCTTGTGGCAGCTTGCAGCCTTCTGTTAGGCTGTGAAAATACATACCGGCATCCCCAGCTGCACGGGTGTCGGAAGGACACCCTCGCCCAGAAGGAAAGGATTGACTGAAAAAAGGGAACAAAGCCAGATCGTATTTTTTGCAGAGCTAAAATCCTCCGAGCCGGAGGGAAATGCTGCCCACGCTGTCAGGTGGATGTCCTAAAAGAGCTGGGGGATTTGATGTGTTGATGCTGCATGGGGTGAACTTGGGAGACTAAACATAAATGGAGGAGCAGAGGCTGAATTCATGCTAGGGCTTTCTCGCCCTCCACTTTTCTGGCTCTCGCTCCGTCGGTGCAGCCACCAGTGATGCCACAGCAGCATCCCAGCCCCAGCTGCTTGAACTCCAGCCCGGCAGCAGGTAAGAGAAACCTCCCCTTTGGCTTTGGGGTGCTCCTGCAAAAGGATGGGCTGGAAGCAGGGGAGAGGAGGTTGCCCCAGGAGGCAAAATTACACCCATCGTCCAGGCAGGACACATCCCTGCCAGGTCCTTGCCGCCCCTCGGGAGCCTCCTCCTTTGCCCACACCACCGTTAGGGAAAATATCTCTCCTCCACCGTAGAAAATAGCTCTAAACGTGGCAGATTTACTAGTGTCACTGGCTCAGCCCATTCGGTCCCTCAGCTACTGCCCGTAACACGGTCATATTCACCCTGGAGCTCGCTCGTAAATAAAACATGCCCATATCAAACCGCAGCGAAGCCGTATGAACGACGGGAAGCCAGGGAGACCTCTCAGCCCGCGCCCGCCTTCCCGGGCGCATCACAAGGATGCATTGTAAAGGCTGCTTAGCATTCATATAGCACATACGCACGATCAAAGCTAAAAATCAACTTTTAAACCCGGGGCTGTCTCTTTTCAAGAAGGGGAGGAGAAAAGGGGGAGGTGCTGGGCTTTGCCAAGCTTCGGATGCACCATACAGCTGGGCTGTGAATGGAAACAAGGCTGGCTGGAGGCTGCCTGGGAAGAAACAAAACTGGAGAGAAATCATAAAATCTCCAGAGGACTTTCTTATTTATTACTATTTCCAAAGGGTGTCTCAGAAATCCTCCAGCGACTCCCAGGCATTTTGAAATAAATTGTAGGTGAGCAAAAAAACATGTCAGAAGACTTATTTAAAAAAGTTCATCAAGCCCAAGAAAGACCATAAGCTGAAGACAGGGAATTCCCTTCAAAGAATAAACTCAAATAAACTTCTTTCCCACCCAAAAGTGAAACAACTGTACTCATAGCTCTAAAGCACACCCCCCTACTTCAACTAATTCTTTTTTCTTTTCTACATGGTATCTAATTGGAAACCACAGCTGTCCAGGCGCCAGCTGTGCTGGTGATAGACCTAAAGACACAACTCTAGCCCCGCTCCCAGCAAAACCAGCGCGAGCGGAGCCCAGCCTGGCAAGCGGGGATTCACCTGCTCGCCAGGGAGAATGGGGCTGCTTGACTGCCCCTCGCCATTTACTTCTGGCATTTGCTCTCTCGAGCCTTATCACAACGGGACCTCTATTGCTTTCCGCTGAGGTCCAGAAAGTTTTGGCAAAAAAACCCCAGAAGCTCACGTCAGCTGCCTGCAGCGCACGGGTCACGGCGGGACCGACCCAGCGCCTCGTCTGCCGCCTTCCCACCGACGCACGTGCCAGCTCCGGTGGCAGCGTTTTGCCCTCACCTTTGGCAGACGCGAGAAATAACACGTAGCGTCAGGGCTCGGAGGCCCTTCACCGCAGTCACCCTCTCTCCGAGCAGGGCTCGCCCACCTTGCACCACGCTGGCCGAAGCCACGCAGGGCTGCGAGGTGTCCACGCCAACCCCGCGTTTATCACTTTTGCCTTACCTGTGCCAGGAGAGGAGAATTTCTTCTCCCCACCCTCTGGGGACGGGTAGCACATCGCTGGATGCTCGCTCGCCCCAGATTACGATCAGGAAGTTGATTGTGAACACAGACAGTGTTTAATGATGTCTTGTTCTACTGGATCTTACACAGTCATTAACTTTATAAAGAGATTTCAAATAAGATTACATTTCTCAGAGTACGAGCTGTACCTACCTTCCCTCAGACTATCAGGAAACCAGCTGTACTGTTAAGAAAGCGTAAGCGGTTGCTTTGTGCTGTGCTCAGGCCCCGACAGCCACATCTGGCTGGAAACACGCGTCGCCATCAGCAGCCCTGCAGCCAGTTTGGCCAAGGCAAGTTTGTCACCGAGCTGAGCGTGGAATCACTGGGGCTGGAGGCTGCACGCTCTCCCTTGAGACTGGATTTACTGGTGTTTGAATGGTGCATTATTAATGAAAAAAAAATTCCCTGTAGTTATTTTTGTACGATAATAATCCAGTTATTACTCTTGAGCGTGGCTTTTCGATACAGAAGGTTTTCTCCTGAACAGCTTCAAAGACAGCAGCTTCCTCTTTCCTGTGAGAAAGGCTTGCGACAGAAATTAAAGATGGGGTAATAAAAGAACACCGATATTACTCCACCGCAGTAATGCCCTTTCTGCCTAAGCCACTGCTGCTAGCGAGCGCAAGGTGAACCCCCCGCCCCAGCTGAGCCAGCTTTGCAGATACTGAAGACGAGAGCCAGCATTAAGTGGCTTGAGCTGAGCAAGCGATCCTGCGACCGCTGGCGCACACCAGCACGTTTATGCACGCTAGCAGCTCCCCTGCGCTTCCCAGGAACCCACCAGGCAAAACGCTCCCGCCCGCGCCGCACGCCACGAGCTGCTCCTCTTGGGCCAAACCCCTCAGAGGAGCCGTGCGGCTGCTCACGGTTTTTCCCTTGGGTCTACGGCACGGCCAAGAACGTCTCGAAAGCCACCGAACTTGGGTGCTAAGCCTGACGCGTGCTTGAGCGGGATTTCCAGACGCATGAAGCTCTCGCAGGCTCCTTCCTCTCATTTCCAGGAATTTCAACCTGGCTGCCTGCGACGCTGCAGTGGGGCTCGCTCCTTCAACCCACCGCCACTGCAACCGAGCCTGGGGAAAAATATTCTCTTCCAATGTGGTGGAGCCTTGCTGCTCCCTAAATACTCCACGCAGGTAGAAAAAAGCCTCCGTGTCACATCTAGAAATCATGGATGGCTCTTTGTTATTACTCTTTTTGGCTTAGATACACCCTAGGAGCAGCACCGGAGCGGTTCCGGGTAGCCAGGGGGATAAATCCTTACTTTGATACCCGCATCTTGCTGCAGAGCCTCGCTGGCACCTACCTGTGCGGCGATGGCTCTGCTGCGGGCACGCACCCGCCCCTGCCACCAGGCTGCTGCCAGATCCCGGCTTTCAGCATCTTCCTGGGAAGGGGTTACGTTCCCTGCCAAAAAATGAAGCCCCATAACTGAACTACCCCACACCTCCCCGCCCGCACGCTTCTGGGTGGAGGGAGACCCTGCAGAAGGCAATTAGCACTTCTCCTACCCCAATTAACAAACCCTCAAGTGGATGAGCACCCTCCGCCTCCTGCAGATGGTCGCACCGAGGGGC
>NW_009206479.1:0-280 GCF_000690835.1 Fulmarus glacialis | reverse complement strand
GGGCCCGAGCTGACCCCACGAAGCCAGCGAAAGGGTCTGTCGGAGATGTCGTAGCATCACGCTGGTTTTTGGTGGTTTGTTTTTAAAGGCCGGGCAGGAGCGAAGCCCCGAGGACAGCACGTCTTGCAAGCCGCGCTGAAGCCGCGAGTGGACCGCAGCCCCTGGGCACGTAGCCCCCCCCCTCCATCCACCCTGCTCATTTAGCAAGACACCGTGCAAGTTTCTTTCTCACCACAAGCTCTCGGGCTACCACGAAGCAGCTCCTTTGTCCTCCCCATTA
>NW_009206478.1:0-212 GCF_000690835.1 Fulmarus glacialis | reverse complement strand
TCGCAGTGGGGACAACGCGTGGCAGCCCCCTCCTCTCCGACTGGGACGTTACCTGGAGCGGGCTGCCCTGCGGTTTGCCTGCCTGCGTGCTCTGGTGTCAGTTGGGCCCCGTGCCTCAGTTTCCCCATCTACGAGGAGCAAAGCGTTCGCCCCTCATAAGCCTGCGGGCATTACTCGGCTGGTCTGCGGGGGGCGAGGGCACCCGAGGGTTG
>NW_009206477.1:1754-2001 GCF_000690835.1 Fulmarus glacialis | reverse complement strand
CTGGACTCTGGGACGCCGGGACACTGCGGCCGGTGGACACTCCATGCTCGCAGGGCAGCAGGAGCTGGGACGTGCCGCCGGCAGGCAACGGGGACGCTGGGGACACTCAGTCTGCATGGGGGGACCAGAGCACAGACCTGGTCCCGGGAAGCAGGACCCCGGGGAGCTCTGGGCAAGAGGGCAGCAGGGCAGGCAGCTGGCGTTCGTCCAGCGGGCAGCGCGGTGTGTGCTCCCTCGGCAGCGTGCG
>NW_009206477.1:530-1660 GCF_000690835.1 Fulmarus glacialis | reverse complement strand
GCAGATACCTTCTGTAGAGATTGGGGAGGAGGGCTGCTTTGGGGTTGAGCTGAGCTTTGAGGCTCATCAGCTTAATTTGAGTCCCATGCACCTTCCCTGGAGGAGGATGCTTCTCTGGTGCGAAAGCATCAAAGAGATAAATCCTGAGTTTGGTGTAGGCTGGCGATTAGTCTGGAGCATCTCCCTCTGCCCATCTGTCAGGGCACTGCAGTGTGCCGCGAGTGCCCCCGCACAGACCTCGCACTGCCGTGGTCTCCTTCCCTCTGTGGCACCATGCGTGGGTGGGGAGATGCCCGGTGGCCTGGGGTGGCCACGGGCATGAGGTACAGCTCTGGGGTGGAGATGAAAGGAGGTGTGAAGGATTTGGGGCTTCTGCTGTGCCTGTCTCTGGTTTGCAACCATCTGAGAAATCTGCAGAGCTGAGAGGTACCGCACTTGGGCTGGCATCAAACGGCATCTCTCGGGAGGAGAGGAGCTGGGATCCCAGGGAAGAGAGGAGCTGGGATCCAGGGAGGAGAGGAGCTGGGCCCCGGCTCCTGGCTGCTGGAGTATGAACCCGAGATGCAGATGAGGGGCCGGGGGGCGGCTGGGGAGGCACAGGCAGACCGAGGCCGGGTCTCCAGGCTCACAGCACTTCTGCTCTGTCGCAGGCGACACTCGTACCGGACAGGGCAAGACATCGCCAACGGCGGGACCTGCCGGGCATGCCGGCGGGCCCTGCCGGGACTGTGCCTGCATCATCTACAGGTAAGAGCCAGCTCTGACACCCTGCATGTTCCCGGTGGGGGCCCCTGCTCTCCTCCGCCCCTCGGACTCCTAATTTGGCTACGAGGCAGAGATGTGGGGAAGCTGCGAGTCTTCACTCCTGGGGACCGTGCTGGGGGATGGAGGGGACCTGCCCGCCTGCGCTCCATCTCCTGTCCCCGTGGCAGGGTGGATGCTCAAGGCACGCCAAGCCACGAGAGGCTGCAGGGTCTCACCCTGTCCAGGTCTGAGCTCTCCCCGGGGGGGACGTGGTGCTAACACAGTCGCAGCTTTTCCTCTCCTGTCCCTCCTAGTGGAGGAGCTCTCTTTGTCACAGAAATGCCTCCAGCGCCTTAGGACAGACACAAACCTGGCTGTACAGGACC
>NW_009206477.1:0-274 GCF_000690835.1 Fulmarus glacialis | reverse complement strand
CACCACGTACAGAAAGGCCATTGCCAAGGCCCCTGCACCTGCTGGGAGGCTCCCATGGGACTGGAGAGAAGACGGCAGTGCATGTCATGCCAAAAGACAGTTCGGCGCAAAACGCAGCCCCACCTCATGGCCTGGGGCCCAGTGGGCAACCGTGCACCCCCAGGGACACAGAGGAGTGTTCATCGGCTCTTTGGCCAGCACCAGGTAACCTGGGGGCTCAGGCAGAGCTGCGGCGGAGCCGGGGACATGGCAGAGCTGGGGACGCATTCCCGTG
>NW_009206476.1:0-6343 GCF_000690835.1 Fulmarus glacialis | reverse complement strand
GCTAGCTCGGCTTGGTGACCAGCCAGGAGAGACCCCGAGCAGTCCCGGTGACGTGGTGAGAGAAACACTCCACCATTAAAACTGAAGAGATTGCAACCGCTGCATTCTGCTCCTTTACGTCGCTCTTGTTGCTGCGTTTATAGACAAACCACCAACAGCCTGATTTTCAGAAATGCCGCCAAGCTGCAACCCCCACTCTGTGAAATGGGGACTGCAAATATTTAGCATTCTTGAAGCTCAGGTCATTAATGGCTTTTCTCACTTGTTTACCCAATGCACAAAGTAGGGATGATAGCTTTCTTTTATCACACAGGGGTGTTATTAACGTGAATTAATAAGAATTTGCGAAGTTCATTTAGATCTTGGGATTAAAAGGCTCATTTCAAGGGGCTGTTACTACATACAAACAAACATATGCACACAAGCAGGAACGTTAAATGCATGCAATCATTCATAATGTGCACTTACATAGCTGCTCTCTTCTAAGGTTTACTGAGAGCTACACAAACAATTTAGCGAAACAACCCCCTGTGAGGTAAGTGATAGATAATGGATTTATTTTACTGAAGGAGAAACAGAGTGTGATGAATATTAAGTTACCGAAGTCACATATCTGTTCGTACTTCAATCACTGCTGAACTCCTTTACTATTAAGCAATACATTTATGGACACATATCCTATGAAACATGCTAGCTTGTCTTTCTTGGAGGGAAGGGAGATAGAAAGGCAATTAAAATACAAAGGTCTACTTTCCTAATGGATTAACTAATATATGGAAACATAAAGTAGGCTAAAAATAGAGTCCATGTTAATACAGGACATATTTTTGCTCCATGTCAAGTAAGAGAGCCTGGGAGAAGTAATTTTTAGCTAGTCATCCTCTACACATCTCTGCAGGGTTGATTCTGTTTTATTGATTTCTCAAAAGCAACGTTGGCTACCCAGTTTCAAAGTGGCTGAAGTGCTTGGTTAACTCCCCCATATCTGAAGACATAAACATACCTTTAACTATTGTTTTAACATAAGTCCTGAAAGCTTCCTAATTTGTATTCATCCTTTAAATAGCAGCCAAAGGAAGGAGAATCAAATCAGATGTTTTCTCAGTTGTTCTTATCCCATGTTTAATCCTTATTACTCCCTCCCTGCATAGCACAGGGCTGTCCCTTTTGCTACCCATGCTGAGTACATCAGCTGTCTTCTTGTGATTAACACAGTGATGCAATAAGAGTTATTAAAAGGTAGTCAGTAAAGCGGAGCAGGCAAGCTGTTCTAAACTTAGTGTAACCTGAAGCAAGCAATGAAGTATCCTCTGGTTCCTTTGGTGAATGATCTGACCTTTCCTCTTCTTTTCTTCTGGTTTTGTTTGCCATTTGTAATGCTGTTGATCGTAATGATTATCTGGCTACAGCTTCTACTTAATGAAGGTAAGTTCTGCAGTTGGTCAGATAAAATACTCCTGCATAAAGGCTTTATCTATTAGCTTCATCTTTAAAGCACTCTGCTATCTATTTTTAGGCTGATGCCACTTGTCACAGAAGGAAACTAAAGGATTTTTTAGTACTGTTGGTAGTATATGGAAAACCAAACTCAAATTATTATGCTTTTCTGTTAAAAATGCTTATAAGACGACAAACTGCTGCCAGCTGTTCTTCCTTATCCTCTCCCTTTTTCTCAGAGGTAATTTAACTTAAGGCAGGCAAAGGACAAGTAATTTTTGTCAATTTCTATTAAAAAATCCCCCCGAAAGCAAACCTAACCCTCTAATTTTGTACACTTTAAAACTCAGGCATTACAGTTCTCTTACACTTTTTTTTTTTTGGCAGAGGGGAACGTTACTGGGGGAGCTGTTAAGGGATTCTTTATCAATGCTGAGGCTAACAGAAAATTTTTCAAGAGAGCAGGACATGCATTTTCATTTATTTGTGTAGTTTGCATTTTTTTCTGATCCACCAGTGATTCTTATTTCTAACATATCAGTAACTAATAACAGGGTTTGGTTTAGGCTAATAATAGGCTTGTTGATGTACCTAGGAGGATAAAGCCTTGCTAGTTTGCTCTAATCCTGGAGCATAAGCAATCCCAGCTGAGGAATCAATCATAAGTTCAAAAGCAGTGATTCTGCCTTTGCAGAACAGCTGTAGGAAGGGAAATAAGAACAAAATTTTACTTCAGCAAGCTTTTACTTCTGTTTGGTGCCCTCTGTTCTTACTTAATAACGTGGTATCCAGTCCTATAATAGATCCCATAGGAATAGCCACAATGAGACAATGCCCACAGACAGCAGAGGAACAGGAGGTACTCACCACAGCAGAAGCTTGTACTCCTCCCTCCTTTCCCATCCCACACATGTGTGCATGCTGAATTTTTTACTTTCAGCTCCCATTTTGCAGGCTTAGCACACAGCTGATGTTCATAACAGCCTCTGCTTGCTGCAGTAGTAAAGTGTGTTCCCTCCACACACTCAAGTGCACTCTTGCAGGTAACTGAGCATAGCAATTAAAAAGCACAGGTTGTAAGAGGTGGTGACAATTTGTACAAGCTATTCTGAGCAGCATAGGCATGGCTTACTGCTGATGCCTGAAGAGCAGAACAAAATATCCATTTTGCATAGGTAAAGGGTAGCTATGCTACATACTTACATTTAGGTTGAGTGTCAGCTTTTTGCCTGGACAGAGTAACTCTAGAATACTGTGATGCCTTGAATTAGATTTTCAGGTTATATCTACTGCATTTACCTTCACAATTTCTGGCCCTATAATGACTGTTATTAGCACCAGGCCTCCAAGGATTTCCACAAACGCTCTAAATTCCATGTTAATCAATAAGATTAGACACATTACTAAGCTTTTTACATACTAGTGTATGTATGTTTATGGGATTAGAATATTAAAGTGTTTTTCAATCACTCTTAAGAGAGAAAAATAAAACAGTGCTCTTTTTAATAACTTCCTAACTAATTCAGTCATATCCACTTACTTTATGCTAGTTTACACAGGCACAAGTAAAAAGTGGTGTGTGTTTCAGCTCCTCCTTTAATATAGTTGCTGATTAAGAGCTAATTGGTTAAAATCAAACACTTGTACAGGCCTCTTATTGCCTAGTTGGGTTTGGAAATCCTTTATTTCAGCTGAAAGAGATTCAGAAGACCCTTGCCCAGCTCCTAGATGGAACATGTAAGGCTTGCAGCTAGGGAGGAAAAGTTACACGCAGGTATTTTACATATTCTTTTTAAACCTCTTTCTAGCACAGATGCCTAGTGCAGAAGAAATAAAGCAAAAATCTTCTGATGAGCCTGATTCTGACTCTAAATTTGAGGATGAGCCAACAGAGGAAGAAAACCAGAATGACACATCCAGTATAGAAACGCAAGAGGAGACACAATCTAGTGGATCTCTGGGAAAACTGAAACCCAAGCCTGCTTATCTGAGTTCAAAACCAAAAGGCCAAAAGCAAAGTCTTCTTGCTGCAATCTCAGACAGCTGGTCCCAGAGCCAGAGGATGAGACCTTCCCACATTGAGAAGAGCGATCTCTGTAACATCGTGATGGTGAGTAGTGTGACCAGACTACCTCTTTGCATATCTACTGCTTTCATGCTTCAGCTCTGACTTTTTTTTTTTTTTTCCACATTTGCCTGACTCCCCAGTCTCTTGGGTAAGAGAAAGCTGCAAGATTAGTTTCTGCTTGGTTAATGACTAACAGGGTTTTTTTTTTGTTTTCCCTATTTGGAGTGACTGCTGTTGTAGACAAGGTAAAGATAACACAAAATTGTACAGAAATAACTTTTATATATGTGTATTGTATAAGTATGTGTATATATATTTAAAGATAAGTATACATATTTAAAATGTCCTTAAGAATTGAATTTTAAACAGTGAAAATTGCTACCTATTCCTCTAAGATAAGAGGTTTAGATCAACTTTATGTAGAAACTGTCCTGGTATGTATGGCTGATATTATGTATTTTTAAAAGCTGCTTCAGATTTCTTACTGTGGAGTATGTGACTAAAAATTAGATGTATTTCACTTGCTCGATAAGAGCTGAAGCCAGAAGTCTCTTTGCAAACATGGCAGTCCCAATCCTCTTAGGCTTTATACAAATCCAAAAAGATGTATTTGAAGCAGCAGAAGAGCTTAGTGTCTTGTGCTGTGCCTTGACTGTATGTTCCTTTGCAGAAGGGGCTGAGAAGGGAAAGCTGGTCTGTGCCTCCACTATCACTATTCACAGTCCTGACTACTCATTTACATTGCTTGGATTTTTGAATTGCAGCAACTGAGGTACTCACCCACACTTACTTCCACCAGCTTTGCTGAAGCAGTACCTTTTATGAGGCTGGAATAGCTAAGGACTGGTATCATCTTAAATTGCTGCAGTTGTTTGAGTAGCACACCCTAAAACTGAGCTTTAGCATGGAATCAGTAGTATCTCGAGTTTCTGACCTCATTAACACCACCAAAGTCAGTGTAGTAACATTTTTTTCATTGTTGTTGTTCAAGTCAACGCATGTTCACATATACAAGTGAACAAAGCAGTTTAAAGAACTGGGGTTTAAACTTGTCCCTTGTAGGACGTAATACTAATACTGAAAGGTGTGTTAGTTGTGTTGGGTGGGTGAGGGAAGGGAACAAGCACTCATGGTCTCGCATCGTTTATATCCTCATGAAAATTGAACCTCTTCTGAAAACATCATTGCCACGACAATTCTCTTCCTCCTTTTCTTCACTAGCTGTTGTGCACCATGCTTTCTTCTCTCACCTGGAACTTTGTCTGCCAGTTGCTCCAGATCTCTAATGTCCTGAGGATTCAACTGCTGCCATCCTCTCTGATTATCTACATGGCTCAGCTGCTTGTTTTGCTGGGTGAAAAAGTTATGAAAATCCTGGGCTCCCTGAGGCTGGAGAGCAGAAGGCTGTTAGCCTCAGACTTGAGGAGGAGATATAAACAAACTGGAAGAGAGTGATGAAGCTCAGAGAACCACCTCAGGGTGGAAATAAAGCAGGTAGTCCCATGACCATTAGCAGCAATCCCGCTCACATTGGTGGGAGCTACTACAGCATGCCAAAGGGAGGTTAACTCTCTGAAAAGGAAACCTAGTCAAGACTAAGTCGACACATGCTCGGGTCACAACAGCCACTTTCAGAGTGAACAGTATTGACTGGCTAAACATTAAATGGATGACAGCAGCCAGCCTCTTGTCTGCGCTTGGGTGCGTACTCTGCTCCCCTCCCACTTTAGAGAGGGATGACTTGCTTTTTTTTAAGGACCAAACAGTACACCACCACCAGTGATACTCTCTGTTCACCACTACTGATCTTTGGTTTCAGACAAATAAGATCAAGGCAATAGCTCTCAGCAGTGGTTCTTACTGTAGCTTACATGCAGTACAGCCCAGTGATTATTTTACTCATACTGCAATTAGCACTTTTCTGATCTCCAACTTGTGAGTTCTCAAAGTAGGAAACAATTTTTCGATTGTCTAATAAATGAAACAAGCCTAGCTCCAATTAACAAGAAATAATTAAGCCCTTAGCAGATGCTGAGCATGCATTTCCTTCATTTCTGTCCAGGAGATGCCTTGTCAGCACAGCTGACAGGCTGGTACAAGGTTAGATTGCAGCCCAAAGAGGCACTCATGGACAGATTGGTTTATGCAGTTGGTGGGACCACAAGGAGGTTGGTGGGGCTCGGATAAGCCATAATTTTGTGGCCTGAGGGTTTATCCAGTTGTCAGGCTGTGAACAGAATGGCTGTTTGCTGCTGGCATTGATGCGCACATTCAACAAACTTTTTTTAAGGAGGACTTGAATTAGGAAGTCACATCCCAAAAAGTACATTGCTGCTTGTGAAAACGTTTGTCTCTGCTCCTCGTGTGAAGTAACTCTGTCTCTCTAGAGTCTTGCATGGGCAGACTGTGTAACAGTTACACTAACCTGCACTGATTATGAAGCATACCTTGTTTATGTTTACTTGTCTTTCCCTCCCCATCCCTTGAAGTCGCGCGTCCAAATATTTGTCCAGAGCAGTATGCTCTGAAATAAAACTTGATTGTCCACATCTTTATTTTCGTAGGTCCTTTATTTAGAGGAAAAAAAAAAAAAAATTTGCCGTTCCTCAGCTGTTTGCCGAGGAAATCTCCGTCTCTCCCTCTGCCCAGCGGATGACACCGGGCTCGGGTACTTCTCCCTCGGGGACGCCCCGTCTCTTTCCCCCGCGGAGAGCGGGCCGGGGTGGGTGTTTAAGGCAGACGCTGAGGGACCGGTTACAGGTGCCGTTGTTACGGGGAGCGAGGGCGAGCTCGGGCAGCGGCCCCGCGTGGGGTCCGCCCCGGTCCCGCGTGGGGTCC
>NW_009206475.1:973-3780 GCF_000690835.1 Fulmarus glacialis | reverse complement strand
GTGCTCCCTCTGTCCCCTCCCGCAGCTCCCGCATTGCGTGCCGGTCTGAAGCATCTTTCTCCCACCCACATCTCACTCCCTGCACAACCTCCTTCCTCCATGGAGAAGCCCCCCTGAACCCCCCAGCCTGCCTCTGCCTGGGATGCTGAGGGCTGGGTGAGTCTGGGCGCTGCTTTCTGGGATGGTATCTGGTATTTTCGGCGTTATTTTCCATCCTCCCTCCCCTTCCCTTGGGTTTTGTTTGGACTTCTTGCATTGGGGAGGTTTTCGCCTGCTGCTGGGACCATACAGGGGGACAGTATGCCGTGTGGGATCAGCGCAGCTTTTGGAAACCCGGCCCAGCCTGCAGCAGCCGGCTTGTCTCACACGGCTATTTGCAAAACAGCAGAGAAACTACCACCCTGCTGAGCTCCTAACACACCCCAAAGAGGCTTAGTGGGGACCGGGGGCGATGCAAATACCAGAGAGAGAACCAGGGGGCTGGCTAATCCCCACAAGCCCATTTTTCACCCTAAAAGCCCATTCCTCCTGGGGCAGGGGCCCTGTGGGGTTTGGCCCACCGATCCCAGCACCGCTGGACCACGGGGGATATTTCCCACTAGCACCTGCTTCGGCGAGGTTGCAGGCATGAAGACGCTGTCAGCATCTGGGATGCTCCAACAACCCATCCAGGAGTGGAAGCATTTCTCCCCCTGATCCCACCTGGAGAGAGAAATACCTGAGCGATGGGACTGAGAGCAGTGAGCAAGAAGAGAACAAGGAAACAGAGAAGAAAACCTGTGTGCATGCAAACGTCGACCTATGAGACCTGTTACCCACTGCCACTGCCTAAACTGGGATGCAATTTCCTAAATCAAGATGGGGAGACTCTAGATACCAAGCAAATGCCCTGCCTTTGCGAGCACCAGCCTTTCGCTACACATCTGCGATGCTTTCGGCATCAGCGTGATGACAGCAGAGGAACTTTTACTGGTAACGTTATCTTTTATTGGCATCCTAAAGTAAAACAGCCTCTCAGTGTTTTCTCCCGTCTTCCTCTTCACCATCGTGGTTTTTTTCGACCAGATGCAAGTTCGGAGCCCCGCAGGTTGGTGGCAGCGGGTTTATTATCAATGCAAACAGAGCCCGGTACCCGAGTGTCTCTATGCAGGATGCGGCTCTGTGCTCCGGCCGGGAAGCCGTTATCAGGGTCATCGCGCCGGCGGGTTGGAGGAAGAGCAGCCCCTCCGCTGGGCCGGGCTCGCCGAGGTCCGGGGGGCCGCGCTGGCAGAGCTGGCCCAGGGGTGTTTTAGGCAGCCCCAGGTTGTGCTCAGCACACCGCGACCTCGACGAAACCCTCTCCCCTTCTCCAGGCGGCCACAGCAGGAGGAGGCTTCTGTTCCCGAGCCTGGCAGAGCCGGAGAAGCTCAGGGCAAGGTTTTATTCTTTGCAGAGAGGGATTCAACTCCTCCCTGCCCTCACCTACCACCCCTGGTCCCACAGCTCTCCCAGCTGGGGAGGGCGGCTGGGGGCAGCCCCATGTCCGGGGCCCTGGGCACATCTCTGCTCCAGGAGCAGCCCCTCCATTAGTCCCTTGCAGGGCTGGCACATCCCTTCCCGCTGGCACTGGGGACCACAGCCATCCCCACCTCCCTCTCCAGCCAAGGGGGCTGCCTTGGCCCCGGCCCCAAACTGGCCCTGAGGGCACCCAGCGCATCCTCTTGGGAGGACGACTACAAATATCTGTGCAACACATTGCTTTCATGGCACCCAAAAATTAAGAGGTAGAAATCCCACAAGCCAGGCAAGAGCAAGGAGATGCCAACAGGATGGCGAGGGCTCATCCCCATCCTCATCTTCATCTTCATCCTCCCCCGGAGCGGTGCGGCAGCCTCCCATCGAAAACCTTCTGCACAACTTCTGAGGTCTTGAAAGCTTGTTCACCTCCTTTCATTAGACTAACAAATAATGTGTAACGCGAAACATCTGTTAACAACAGCCCTTAATGTTCTCAAGATGATAAAGCAGGAGGGTAATTTTAGCCAGCAGGCCTTGACTGATGGCTTTTCAAACAATGAACTTACTTTTGGTGCCGCCTGGGGATGGGAGAGAGAGTCGGGCGCTGGCTCTGGTGGTCGCTTTGGGGCTGAAAACTCAGAAAGAGCCACTTTTGTCGCGGCCGGGCTCGGAGGAAGGGCTGCAACCCCTCTGAGGGGATCCTTCGGCACGGGGCGGGCACACATTGCCTGCTGGGCTGCAGCCGGTGGGACTGGGTGATGGGATGGGGAGATGTGGTGGCCACTGGGCACCCTGTTTGCAGAGCAGCTCCTGGGGCCCCTTCCTCACCCCTGGGGCAGCCGGGACCCTCCGACCCGCGCTGGGGCTGTGCGGATGCTGAGCAGAGCAGTGATGAAACGGGAGGAGAGGCTGCACCCAGGGGGGCGGAGGGGATTAAGATGATGTTACAGCAAATTGGTTTTAATTACGTAAACAAGGGCAGTTGAAAAGGGAGAAGCGAGGCAGGGAGGGGCAGGAAAAGGGGAAGGGGCTTGCTTTTGGGGTCAAGCGTTGGCTGATTGCCCCAAGCAGCCCCGAGCTGCTCCCCGAGGCAGAGCCATCCCGGCCGATGTCCCCATGGTGGCCCAGCCCAGGGGCAGTGCTGGTCCTGGCTCACAGAACACATTTCGGCTGCGCTTCTCTGCCTTCCCAAATGCCACTTGGCCCCGCCGGACGGGGGGCCACAGCTTGGGGACACCTCGGCCCCTCGGGCTGCACGGACAGGAGGCAGCCCTGTAACATAACGCTGCTGGAAAAGGGCCGGGCTGTGC
>NW_009206475.1:0-820 GCF_000690835.1 Fulmarus glacialis | reverse complement strand
CCGTAACCCCAGACCCGTCAGACCCCTCCCTCCAGCACCCATTTGCTTTCCAAAGCCCCGAAAGTGCTGGAAATCCCCCGAGCCCCTCTGCTGGGAGGCGTTCTGTGGTTTCTGGGTGACTGCTCAGGGAGGGACGGGGGTGTCAGGACCCCGACTTAGCCCCCGCATGGGGAGGAGGCTTAAAGAAGTGTCTGCATGTGACATGGCTGCAGCTCTTCAAGGAGAGGCTCTCGTGCTTTTGTCCCCCAAAGGAGGGGACAGCAGGGGTCCTGGCTGCTCGGGGTGGCACCACGACCTGCTTACCCTGGCCTGGGGGATGAGGTTGGGGTTTTGGACACGACCCACCGGCAGGCAGCAAGGCTGGGGCACGGGGTTTACAGCACCCGTGGTCCCCAGAACAGCATCAGCTGAGGGTGCCTGGGCAGAGGATCCCCTGGCCATGGCATCTTCCCGAGCTGGCAAACCTCCTGCAGGGCCCTTGCTGGGGACGGTCCCTGTGTGGCAGAGCCGGGAACGGGGGGGAACGTGGGCATCCCCACCCGGGGGTAGGGCGAGCCGTCTCGATCCTTGTAAGGCCAGTGCAGCCGGGCTGGGTGGCACCGGGACAGGAGCCATCCTTGCACGGCCATGACTCTCAGAGACCAGACGTCACCTTCACTCTCCCCAGCGCCTGCTTGGGAACATCTCCCTCCCTGGAGGGCTTTGAGGGCTGCAGACCCCAAGACAAGGGGTTTTTCTCCATGCAGGGATGGTGCCCACGAGGCTGCTGGAGCGGGACGGTCCCCAGGGAGGGGACAGCACAGCTGGGCCTTGTGCCCAA
>NW_009206474.1:479-796 GCF_000690835.1 Fulmarus glacialis | reverse complement strand
GGTGGTGTGCAACGGGCCAGACCTTTCCAAAGGCCCCTGGGCCCTGGGGCTGGTGGTGTGCAACGGGCCAGACCTTTCCAAAGGCCCCTGGGCCCTGGGGCTTGCAGATGGGCTGAGGAACCTGGTCTGGTCGCAAGCGAGCTCCTAAACGGATCCCTGGCAAGTATGTGTCCCAACCTCGGGCTTTGGTAACAACAGTGTTCCCTCTCTTTTAGGCAATGCAACACCCACCAGAAGGGCAGGAGCGTCCTGAGGCTCCTTTTCCTGCTGCTTCCCGTCCTGTCGGGTGAGTATCCCTGACCCAAAAAGGTCCTCTC
>NW_009206474.1:0-327 GCF_000690835.1 Fulmarus glacialis | reverse complement strand
AATGCCGTTGTCTCTGCCCTCCTGCCTCCCCTGGCAACATGGAACGAGGGTGGGGGGACACTTCTGTTCGTCTTTCAATCTCCTCAGCGCCTGGGTGGGGTTCAAGAAGGAAGCGGATCTTCCTGAGTGACCTCTGCAGGGTGGCAGGCTGAAGAGCGGAGCACTTTGGCAGAACGTGCTTTGCTGCCTGCATACCTCTCAGAGAGCCTGGGGGAGGTCAGATGGAGACCCGAAAGACGCTCTGCTGAACGTGGCTGGTTAAAGAGCCCAACCTTCAGGTTGGGGTCTCTTCAAAGCGACTCGAAGCAGCAGGAAATTCTGCCAGCT